>NC_057798.1:681706462-681856398 GCF_018294505.1 Triticum aestivum | reverse complement strand
GGTCGCACGAAGAGCAGATCGAGGCGAGGCACACGAGCAGTTTACCCAGCTTCGGAGCTCTCCGGAGAGATAATACTCCTACTGCTGCTTGTCTGATTATATTGTGTTCTTGCTCTAGAGAGCTAAGTGTTTTCTGGCTTCGAAATGATCCGAGCCTTCCGAACTAGTCGAACTGAGCCGAACCCGAACCCCCTCTATGTTGCGCATGGGCCTCCTTTTATATGCACAAGGGGTCACCGACAGGTGGCAACGCAGAGGAGGGTAAAAATGTAAAAAGAGAGGTGGTTGGTACAGTTATCTGTACAGTGCTCTCTACCTAACCCTGACGGCAGGGGACAAGGGCATTAAATGCCCGTCTGTGTCGCCTAAACAGTGTAGAAAAGGACCGTCAGGGGCGCCACCGCCTGCCACGATGGCGATCTTGTCAGCAACGCATGCCACCGCTTACCGCTGGCTGCGCAGCCTTCCGCCACGCGTGCCTGGAGAGGCCCCCAGGGCGACACGTTGGTGGATGCGCTGGAGCGTGGGCACAGAGTGGCCGCTTGCCGCGGCAAGCGTCTTGCCGCGGTCGTGGTCTTGTCGCGCCCGGAAGCTTGTCGCTCACCGAGCCTTGCCGGGACGCATGGCGCGTCGCGGCAAGTTCCTTGATATGCCTCGGTTGGCCTTCCCGGCAAGCTCCTCTTGCCGGGGCCTTGTCCTCTTGACTCGAATACTTTGTTCTTGAATGGCTCCAAAGGAGCCATAGAGTACCTTGGCGGTCAGCCGACAAGCCCTTGCCGCGGGGCGCTGCGACTGCCCGTGCACAAGTTCGGGGATCTAGGGTACCCCTATTCTAGTACACCGACACAAAAAGAAGAACGTGAAATCTTTTTGAGTTTTCTTTCAATTAGTACTATTACATGCATGGAAAAATAAACTAGCTAAAAGCTATTACTATTTTTTTTGTTTTTCTTAAAATTATTCAAACACACAAGAAGAAAGCAAGAAAATAAAATAAACTAGCATGGATAGTACAATGAAAGAGTATGAGCACCGACACTAGAATGAGTGTGTGAACATGAATGTAAAGTCGGTGAGGAATACGTACTCCCCAAAGCTTAGACTTTTGGCCTAAGTTGGTCTATGCCCATGGATCAGAGCTGCTCCCTCTGGTGTACTGAGGAGTATCATCTGGGTACCACTGGCTGGCCATCTCCTCCGGATCCCACTGATAAAAGGATTGTCGATAAGGGTCAAGTTGTGGTTCCGGCTCAGGCTCTGGGGCTGATGTGTGGCCTCAGTACGCATGAACGGCCTCCGGCAACACGAGAAACGTGGCTGAAGATAAATCAAACAAAAAGGGTGCAGGCAGGATAATAGTTTCACTGTGTTTCTTATGAAATCTCAAATTATATTTAAGCATACTCTCATCATTTGTAACAATAAACTGATGTGCTACCATGCTGTTGTAATCTAGAAAAGTAGGGGGCAGCAGTTTTTGTTCTTTCTCAAAATTCCTAATAGGTATCTCGAAGTGTTTAGCAAGGCGTGAAGCATAGATACCTCCAAAGATGGGGCCCTTTGTACGGTTCAGACTTAATCGTCTAGCAATAATAGCGCCCATACTAAAAGAGTTATCACGAAATAAAGCATGGAACAAAATAATAATATCAGGAACACTAAGGTTTCCACAGTTTCCGTGACCAATTAAGCATCGACTAGCAAATATTGCAAAGTAGCATAAAACAGGAAAATGTATGCTAGTTATTCTTGCATCGGAAACCTTCCTCGTTTCCCCTATAGTAATAGTGTCAATAAATCCTTCCACATCTTTATGATGTGGCTCCTCTAAGCCGCCCCCGAAGGGTATCTTGCAAACCGTGCAAAATTCAGATAGTGACATCTCCCTATCAACATCATATAATTTAAACTCTACTGAAGGAGGTGATCTCTTAGGATAAAAGTAGAAATTTTGCACAAAAGTATTGGTGACTAAGTGATATTGTTCAAGCTGGTCGTGGAGGAAGTTGGTGAGGCCCGCATTATCAACCAAAGAATAGAAATCATCATATATCCCGGCTGCTCTCAAGAAATCATCACAAGGCCATTCACACGGCCGTACTTCTGCCACACGGGGGAGATTATACTTGGGCTTTTCATTCTCCTTAGCTTGTTTATTCTTAGAGCCTTGGCTAGAAGAGCCCCTCAAGAAAAATCTCTTCATCTTTTTTCTGAAAATATCTGAAATTTTTAGTAACTTCAAAATAAAAGTAAACCCAACTCAATAAAATTGATGGCAACTACTCCCATAAGTGCCTAGAGACCATATCATGCATTAGAACTACTTGCGACCAACTAAATTTAACATGCAAGCTCAAGAACAGGGTCACCTTAGCAGCAAGAATTTGCAATAAATAAAGCACTAGAACAAAAACTAATTGGATCATTGGAGGAGTCACATACCAAAGAACAATCCCCCAAAGCAATTTTGTGAATGGAGCTTTGAGCAAGGAGATCGAAAATGGCAGCAAAATGAGCTAGAACTCATGCTTGAGCTGGATAGTGATTTTTTAGGAGGAAAAAGAAGTGTGTGGGTGCAGGAATAAGTGGAGGGGGGCCACCATGGGCCCACGAGGTAGGGGGCGTGCCCTGGACCCTCGTGGCCAGGTGCTTGCTCCCCCTGCTATGTTCTCAGTGCCAGATATTCTCAAATATTCCAAAAAAAATCATATTAAATTGGAAGGGCATTTGGAGAAGTTTTACTTTCGGGATATTTTTATTGCATAGATAATTCAGAAAACAGACATAATATGATATTTGTACTTTATTTATTCCAAGTAATAGAAAGTAAAGAGAGGGTACAGAAGGTTGTGCCTTCTAAATTCATCCATATCATGCTCATCAAAAGGAATCCACTAACAAGGTTGATCAAGTCTTGTTAACAAACTCATTCCGAATCGCATGGAACCGGAGAAATTTCGAAATGACACTAGGTTACCTCAACGAGGATATGAACATCCCCAATAATAAGAATATCATACTTCTTCTTTGCAGTAGGAAGAGGAAATTCAAAACCTCCAATAATTATTGATGGAATTTTTCCAATAGAATTTATACTGTGAACTTGAGGTTGTTTCCTCGGGAAGTGTACCGTATGCTCATTACCATTAACATGAAAGGTGACATTGCCTTTGTTGCAATCAATAACAGCACCTGCAGTATTTAAAAAGTGTCTACCAAGGATAATCGATATATTGTCGTCCTCAGGAATATCAAGAATGACAAAGTCTGTTAAGATAGTAACGTTTGCAACAACAACATGTACGTCCTCACAAATACAGATAGGTATAGCAGTTGATTTATCGGTCATTTGCAAATATATCTCAGTAGGTGTCAACTTATTTAATTCAAGTCTACAATATAAGGAAAGAGGCATAACACTAACACCGGCTCCAAGATCACATAAAACAATTTTAACGTAATTTCTTTTAATAGAGCATGGTATAGTGGGTACTCCTGGATCACCAAGTTTCTTAGGTATTCCACCCTTAAAAGTATAGTTAGCAAGCATGGTGGAGATTTCGGTTTTAGGTATTTTTCTTTTATTTGTAATGATATCTTTCATGTACTTAGCATAAGCGTTCGTCTTGAGCATATCAGTCAAGCGCATACGCAAAAAGATAGGTCTAATCATTTCAGTAAAACACTCAAAATCCTCGTCATCCTTTTTCTTGGATTGTTTAAGAGGAAATGGCATGGGTTTCTGAACCCATGGTTCTCTTTCCCTACCATGCTTCCTAGCAACGAAGTCTCTCTTATCATAACGTTGATTCTTTGATTGTGGGTTATCAAGATCAACAACAGGTTCAATTTCTATATCATTGTTATTGCCAGGTTGAGCATCTTCATGAACATCATTACTAGCATTATCACTAGGTTCATGTTCATCACCAGATTGTGTTTCAGCATCGGAGATAGAAATATCATTACGACTCTCAGATGTGTCTATAACAGGTCCATTAGTAGAATGCAAAGTCCTATCATTTTTCTTTTTCTTCTTTTTAGAAGGACTAGGAGCATCTAAATTATTTCTCTGAGAATCTTGCTCAATTCTCTTAGGGTAGCCTTTAGGATACAAAGGTTCCTGAGTCATTTTACCAGTTCTAGTAGCCACTCTAACAGCAATATCATGTTTATTATTTAGTTCATCAAGCAAATCATTCTGAGCCTTAAGTACTTGTTCTACTTGTGTGGTAACCATTGAAGCATGTTTACTAGTGAGTTTGAGTTCACCCTTAACTCTAGACGCATAATCACTCAAGCGTCCAATCATATAAGAATTACTCTTCAGTTGTCTACTAACATAATCATTGAAATTTTCTTATTTATCCATAAAATCATCAAATTCATCACAGCATCGACTAGCAAACTTAGTAGATGGGATTTCAACTTTATCATATCTATAAAGAGAGTTTACCTTCACTACCTATGTCGGGTTATCAAGACCTTGTATTTCTTTGGGTGGTATATTGAGGCCATGTATTTCTTCGACAGGAGGTAAATTTTTAACATCTTCAGCTTTAATACCTTTCTCTTTCATAGATTTCTTTGCCTCTTGCATATCTTCAAGACTGAGAAAATAGAACACCTCTTTTCTTTGGAGTTGGCTTAAGAGTTGGTTCAGGTGGTGCTCAATTATTTTCATTGGTGAACATATTATTCAATAGCAATTCAGCTTGGTCGACTATCCTTTCCCTGAAAATACAACCAACACAACTATCCAGGTGGTCCTTGGAAGCATCGGCTAGTCCATTATAAAAGATATCAGTTATTTCATTTTTCTTAAGAGGATGATCAGGCAAAGCATTAAGTAATCGGAGAAGCCTCCCCCAAGCTTGTGGGAGACTCTCTTCTTCGATTTGCACAAAATTATATATCTCCCTTAAAGCAGCTTGTTTCTTATGAGCTGGGAAATATTTAGCAGAAAAATAATAAATCATATCCTGGGGACTACGCACACAACCAGGGTCAAGAGAATTAAACCATGTCTTAGCATCACCCTTTAGTGAGAAAGGAAATATTTTAAGGATATAATAATAGCAAGATTTCTCATCATTAGTAAACAGGTTGGCTATATCATTTAACTCAGTAAGATGTGCCACTACAGTTTCAGATTCATTGTCATAAAAAGGATCAGATTCAACCAAAGTAATTATCTCAGGATCAACAGAGAAATCATAATCCTTATCAGTAACAAAGATAGATGAAGTAGCAAAAGCAGGGTCATGTTTCATTTTAGCATTTAGAGACTTTTGTTTCAGTTTAGCTAATAATTTCTTAAGATCTGATCTAGTATTGCAAGCAAGAAAATCTCTAGCAGTTTCTTCATCCATAACATAACCCTCAGGAACAACAAACAATTCATATTTAGGGGGAGAACCTTCATCATCACTATCATCAATATTATCAGTTTCAATAATTTCATTCTCCCTAGCTCTAGCAAGTTATTCATCAAGAAATTCACCTAATGGCACAATAGTATCAAGCATAGAAGTAGTTTCATCACAAGTATCATGCATAGCAGAAGTGGCATCATCAATAACATGCAACATATCAGAATTAATAGCAGAAGCAGGTTTAGGTGTAGCAAGTTTACTCATAACGGAAGGAGAATCAAGTGCAGAGCTAGATGGCAGTTCCTTACCTCCCCTCGTAGTTGAGGGATAAATCTTAGTTCTTTCGTCTTTCAAATTCTTCATAGTGATCAGCAGATATAAATCCCAAGTGACTCAAAGAATAAAGCCATGCTCCCCGGCAACAACGCCAGAAAATAGTCTTGATAACCCACAAGTATAGGGGATCGCAACAATTTTCGAGGGTAGAGTATTCAACCCAAATTTATTGATTCGACACAAGGGGAGCCAAAGAACATTCTCAAGTATTAGAAGTTGAGTTGTCAATTCAACCACACCTAGATAACTTAGTATCGGCAACAAAGTATTTAGTAGCAAAGTAGTATGGAAGTAACAGTACCAATAGCAAAAGTAACAGTAGCAGTTTTTTAGTAATTGTAATAGTGGCAATGGTAAAATAACTTAGCAAAGAACAATATGTGAAAAGCTCGTAGGCATTGGATAGGTGATGGATAATTATGTCGGATGCGATTCCTCGTGTAATAGTTATAACATAGGGTGACATAGAACTAGCTCCAGTTCATCAATGTAATGTAGGCATGTATTCTGAATATAGTCATACGTGCTTATGGAAAAGAACTTGCATGCCATCTTTTGTCCTACCCTCCCGTGGCAGCGGGGTCCTTATGGAAACTAAGGGATATTAAGGCCTCCTTTTAATAGAGTATCGGACCAAAGCATTAACACTTAATGAATACATGAACTCCTCAAACTACGGTCATCACCGGTAAGTATCCCGATTATTGTCACTTTGGGGTTAATGGATCATAACACATAATATGTGACTATAGACTTGCAAGATAGGATCAAGAACTCACATATATTCATGAAAACATAATAGGTTCAGATCTGAAATCATGGCACTTGGGCCCTAGGGACAAGCATTAAGCATAGCAAAGTCATAGCAACATCAATCTCAGAACATAGTAGATACTAGGGATCAAACCCTAACAAAACTAACTTGATTACATGGTAAATCTCATCCAACCCATCACCGTCCAGCAAGCCTACGATGGAATTACTCACGCACGGCGGTGAGCATCATGAAATTGGTGATGGAGGATGGTTGATGATGACGATGGCGACGGATTCCCCTCTCCAAAGCCCCGAACGGACTCCAAATCAACCCCCCGAGAGAGTTTAGGGCTTGGCGGCGGCTCCGTATCGTAAAACGCGATGTATCTTTCTCTCTGATTTTTTTCTCCCCGAACGTGAATATATGGAGTTGGAGTTGAGGTCGGTGGAGCACCAGGGGGCCCACGAGGTACGGGGGGTGCCCTAGGGAGGGGGCACACCCCCGACCCTCGTGGACAGGGTGTGGGTCCCCTAGCCTTGATTTTTTTGCCAGTATTTTTTATTAAATCCAAAAATAACTTTCGTGGATTTTCAGGTCATTCCGAGAACTTTTATTTCTGCACAAAAATAACACCATGGCAGTTCTACTGAAAATAGCGTCAGTTCGGGTTAGTTCCATTCAAATCATGCAAGTTAGAGTCCAAAACAAGGGCAAAAGTGTTTGGAAAAGTAGATATGACGGAGACGTATAAAAATGCAATATAAGAGAAAACAATTCTCTGGAGCTTAAAATGCAGCATGGATTTTTGGAGAATTATTTTAGAATATATAAGGAATTATGGATCAAGAATGAGCTAGAGGGGGTCCAAAGGGGCTCCACACGCCCTGGTGGGACCCCCCTAGGGCATGTTGTGTGGCTGTGTGGGCCCATAGTGACTCATCTCCCGATGTCCTTTGGCTACAAAATCACATTTCCCCTATAAAAACACAGAAAATCCTCGAGACTTTCGGCGTCCTTCAGCAAGGCGAAACTTGGGTGGAGCACTTTTGCTCTCTGGCGGAGCAATTCTGCCCGGGGAACTTTCCGCTCGGAGGGGGAAATCAAAGTATGAAAACATAAATTTAGATAGAAGTATTCTAAAGAGGCACATACATGGATGAGTAATAGGAGCATTGGGCAGCTGGATAGATATGGAGCGATCAGGGTCGTCGGCTAAAGGGAGGTGCATTTCCTTATCAGCTCATAGGAGGTACAATTTCAAGAATTCTTTCCAAGACTTGGAAGTGAAATAAGGTATTTCTTATTTATTGTTGACATCCACAACGAAAGTGAACATTCCTTCTTTTATCTCAAGCAAAGTTGTAACTTGAGTTACGACAGACTTTGTATTAGCGATCTTTTATAAGATTTATTTTTTGCATAGGAGGACATGACTTGGGGAAAATGAAAGCAAATAAAGAAGTGTTCGTACAAAGGAATATTAAGTCACTATCATTGCAAAAACTATATTGTATCTCAATTATATTATTGTCTTTTAGAAAGTGTATTTGTGATAAGTAGGTGTAGTCTTAATGTTGAGAGGCAAGCAATGGGATGTTATGAAAGGTCAAAATTAGAGATACGTAGATATGATTATGCAATTGGTATGCACAACAGAAATAATGTATTGTTAGGACCTGATGCAACAACAGGTAAATTGTCAGTACGAGTTGTAGATTGAAATCTATGTGAAATCAATATATGTTAAGAGGAATCTGTGTTGGACTAATCTTGAAAATTCTACAATCACGAGCAATTATGCAAACTGGCATGGGGAAACTACGGTGGTGGCATATGTGCTATGGAGTCTACTTCGAGTAAGACCTACCTGTACCAGGTGCCTCCCACTTAGACACATAAAAAGTAGCTTAGGGATATGCCACAGAGCTATACTCCGCATATGTTGCGCATATCATATTAGTAGCAATGACCCCAGAACCCTCGAGAACACGTTACTACTCAATAACCACCTCTGTTTAGTTTAGTTCCCTTTAGGGACAATTCCATTTCCACCCCTAACTCAAATATGCTACTCAGACTTACCCCTAATTTTGACACCTACTTAGTTCTGCCTCTATTCCATTGTGTAGTGTTATTGGGGTTCGAGTTACTTGTCAGGCAACAAGAACTATGCCATTTAATTGGACATAAGATTAATATACGTCTTGTTCAGTCAACAAGGGCCCACATATGTATGAATAATCTATAATTAACTAAAAATTGAATCACAAATCTCATGAACAAGATTTGCATAATTATTTGAAACTTGTTGTTCTTTTTTTCAGTCTACTGGAAAAAATAGGGAGAAGCACTTGTTCCTCACAATGTTGTCATGACGCACAAGACTATGAGGTCGTAACAAACCGCACACTAGAACAGTACCAACAAGCAATTTAGTGGAAAACAATCATTCAACCCTCATTTGGAGGAGATTAAGATGGATACATGGTAATTTATGTGCATTTCATGAATTAGACTGAGCTCCATTGGGGTTTTCTTTCATAGGGCGAGTTGGCAGGGCAATGCAGAAGACCACTGGGAGTGGATGTAAACGGTGCTGACAGTTGGGGCAGGCAACTCCCGGCAATTGGTGGGAACAACATCCGGTACGAGGTAGAAGAGAATAGATCTGTAGGATTATAGTAGAAAAGAAGAAGAGGAGGGGAAATAACTAGGGAGAAAGAAGTTTACATGCTTGTGGACCGTGCATCGGAAAATAAATGTTAGGTAATTTGAGGTGATGCCTGTTGGATGCACACAGAAATAAAATATGAGAAATTTAAGCAGAAGAACGTAACTGCCGGAGATGATCATGCCTAGGTATGTTCCAGAAAATTGGACGGATGCAAGTTCCGAGGAACATAACTAAAGTGATCACAAGGAAATAGACAGTAAATTTCGTACAATATAACTTGATACAATAAGAACTAAAATAGTAGGAGTGAAAATAAAATCAAATGGTACAAAAATCATTAAGGTCAGAAGAAGGCAATCATAATGATATCTGGCAAGGAAAATTTTATAAGGAAGCCATCGAACGGTTTTGAAAAATTGAAAATTTGTCATACATGGATTGAATTGGTTAGTCGAAAGACCAATATTTGAGAGAGCACATCATGTATCATAGGAAAATAAAAGTTGGCAAAAGAGTTGTAATTATGCATGAAAAAATTGATGGGATGAAATAGCGAATCAAATGGAACAAGACAAACTGATGATTTCAAATCAGGTAAAGAAAATTAATTGCACATAAGGAAAACAAATAGAGAAACAAGACAATCAAAGGATTTAAAGGAAGAACATAGATGGCACAAAAGAGAAGAGTATTTAAACCTTACAGTGGAACAAGTGGCGCAAGGAAGAAGAACATACACGGTTTAAATGAACGGCTCGAATAGGCAGATGTACCGTACACGAATATATAGCATAAAACAACTAGTTCACAGGCTAGGGTTCCATAAAACTACCAGATTTTATTTTTTCTCAAAAAACTACCAAACGCGCAGTCGTCTGTTTCAAAAAATCCAAAACCTTAGTGACTAGTGATTTAACCATTTTCCTGACCGATTAGGCCCACCGGTGAGGCCACGTGGCCCAGCATGTAGACGGAGCAGCAGTTAACGACTGTTAGCCGACCGGTCCAGTCGAAACTGGGTAAATACCCCTCCGTCGGTCGCTTTGTCCCCTGCCTGCTCACTCCCTACTCACTCTCCCACTCCCTGATCTCTCTCTCCGCTGCTCCAGTATGAGCCCGTCGCCGCTCGCCGTCTTCGAGATCGGCCACCGTTGACCTCCTTCCTGCCATGCCTTCCTGGAATGTCGAGGAAACGAGCTCCTACGATGAATGTGAGGTCGTCAACATGGACATGGGACTTATGGTAAGTTTATTCCTTGCCATCTAAGGTTAGGGTTAGGGTGAAAAAGCTAGTCTACAACCATGGATCTTGTTTAGTTTAGGTTTATTGATGTCTCTGTGATATGGATCTTGCTTAGTGAGGGTGGGGGTTGGTTGTAGGATAGAGCTAACTTAGGGTTCATCTTTCTACAGTATTGGTGTTCATCTTTCTACAGTGTTAGGGCTCTTGCTGTTTTGGGGATTTTTGTAGTTTTTAGGGATAATGAATAGTTCAAATTTATTGTGCTTTTGAGTGGTGATTCAAACCAGTGTTGTTGGGGATTTTTTTCTTACAGGAGGAACCATACACCATTGTGGAGCCCCTTTTCTGTGGCCAACTTGAGCTTTCTGAACCCAAATGCATTTTGCACCATATGAGGCTTGTTAAGTCTGTGGCTTTTGAAGGCATTTTAACAGGAAGGCATCCCCAAGCTCCAAGCAAAACACATAACATGTGGTGAATAAAAATATAGCTCCAAGTAAATTACGGATGGAAGTAGACGAAAGAGGGGATGCCTTCCGGGGCATCCCCAAGCTTTGACTTTTTGGTGTCCTTGGATTATCTTGGGGATGCCATGGGCATCCCCAAGCTTAGGCTCTTGCCACTATTTGTTCCATAATCCATCAAAAGAATTCACCCAAAACTTGAAAACTTCACAACACAAAACTCAATAGAAATCTCGTGAGCTCCGTTAGTGAAAGAAAACAAAAGACTACTTTAAGGTACTGTAATGAACTAATTCTTTATTTATATTGGTGTTAAACCTACTGTATTCCAACTTCCTTATGGTTTATAAACTAATTTATTAGCCATAGATGCATTGAAATAAGCAAACAACACACGAAAAACAGAATCTGTCAAAAACAAAACAGTCTGTAGCAATCTGTAACTAACGCAAACTTCTGGAACTCTAAAAATTCTACCAAAATAGGACATACTAGACAATTTGTTTATTGATAAGCATAAAAAAGAATCAATGCAAAATCACATTTCTGTGTTTTATTTAATTTTTTTGTCGTGAGCGCAAAGTTTCTGTTTTTCAGCAGAATCAAATCAACTATCATCATAGCTTATCCTATAGGTTCTACTTGGCACAAACACTAATTAAAACATAAAAACACATCTAAACAGAAATTAGATGGATTATTTATTCCTAAACAGAAGCAAAAACAAAAAGCACAAAATAAAATTGGGTTGCCTCCCAACAAGCGCTATCGTTTAACGCCCTTAGCTAGGCATAAAAGCAAGGATAGATCTAGGTTTTGCCATCTTTGGTACGCAATCCATAAGTGGCTCTCATGATAGATTCATATGGTAATTTTATTTTTATTCTAGGGAATTGTTCCATACCCTTTCTCAAGGGAAATTGGAATCTAATATTCCCTTCCTTCATATCAATAATTGCACCAATCGTTCTAAGAAAAGGTCTACCAAGAATAATAGGACATGAAGGATTGCAATCTATATCAAGAACAATAAAATCTACGGGCACATAATTCCTATTTGCAACAATAAGAACATCATTAATTCTTCCCATAGGCTTTTTAATAGTGTAATACGCAAGATGCAAGTTAAGAGAGCAATCTTCAAAGTCACGGAAATCTAGTAAATCACACAAACTTTTGGGAATAGTGGAGACACTAGCACCCAAATCACACAAAGCATGAAACTCATAATCTTTAATTTTAATTTTGATAGTAGGTTCCCACTCATCATAGAGTTTTCTAGGGATAGAAACTTTCAACTCAAGTTTTTCTTCATAAGATTGCATCAAGGCATCAACAATGTGTTCGGTAAAGGCCTTATTTTGACTATAAGCATGACGAGAATCTAGCACGGATTGCAACAAGGAAATACAACCAATCAAAGAGCAATTTTCATAATTAAATTCCTTGAGATCCCAAATAGTGGGTTTAGCAACATCAAGATTTTTATTTCTTTCAATCCCACTTTCATCAATTTCATCATCAAGATCTAGAAACTCCGAATTCTTAAAACGCCTTCTAGGTAAAGGAAGATCATATTCAGTTTCATCAAGATTTATATTGCAAAACAAAGATTTAATGGGGGACACATCAATAACTTTTAGATCTTCATCTTGATTTTCATAGGAATTCGGTTTAGCGGCCATCTTATTAACTAAGCTAGCTTGCATATCCGAAATTTCAGCGGTCATCTTTTCAAGACGAGCAATTTGAGCTCTTATACCATCGAATTCTTTAGACATATCATCGAGTTCTTTATTCATATAACTCATAAAACCTTTTTGTTCCTTAAGCTCGTTTCTAAAGAAATTATTACGCTCAAATTGCAAAACCATAAACTTTCTGACATTACTTTCGATCTCCTCTAGCCTTTTAAGGTGAAGATCACCAAATTTAGGGAGAGCCATTGCGACAAGTAAGCAGACTAACACACAAGCAAAGGCAAACGAGAAAAAGGCGAAAGAGAAAGAGTGGAGGAGATTGGGAAAGAGAGGGCGAATAAAATGACAAGGGTGAAGCGGGGGAGAGGAAAACGAGAGGCAAATAATGTAATGCGAGAGATAGGGATTGTGATGGGTACTTGGTATAGTTGACTTTTGCGCAAACTCCCCGGCAACGGCGCCAGAAATTCTTCTTGCTACCTCTTGAGCACTGCGTTGGATTTCCCCGAAGAGGAAAGGATGATACAGTAAAGTAGCGTAAGTATTTCCTTCAGTTTTTGAGAACCAAGGTATCAATCCAGTAGGAGATCACGCACGAGTCCCTCGTACCTACACAAAACGATATCTACTCGCAACCAACGTGATTAGGGGTTGTCAATCCCTTCACGGTCACTTACGAGGGTGAGATCTGATAGAGATGATAAATAATATTTTTTGGTATTTTTGATATAGAGATGCAAAGTGAAAAGTAAAAGGCAAAGTAAAAACAAAGCAAGTAATAAAGTAATGGAGATTGATATGATGAGAATAGACCCGGGGGCCATAGGTTTCACTAGTGGCTTCTCTCAAGAGCATAAGTATTCTACGGTGGGTGAACAAATTACTGTTGAGCAATTGATAGAAAAGCGAATAATTATGAGGTTATCTAGGTATGATCATGTATATAGGCATCACGTCCACGACAAGTAGATCGAAACAATTCTGCATCTACTACTATTACTCCACTCATCGACCGCTATCCAGCATGCATCTAGAGTATTAAGTTAAAAATAGAGTAACGCCTTAAGCAAGATGACATGATGTAGAGGGATAAATTCATGCAATATGATAAAAACCCCATCTTGTTATCCTCGATGGCAACAATACAATACGTGCCTTGCAACCCTTTCTGTCACTGGGTAAGGACACCGCAAGATTGAACCCAAAGCTAAACACTTCTCCCATTGCAAGAACTACCAATCTAGTTGGCCAAATGAAACGGATAATTCGAAGAGACTTGCAAAGATAACTCAATCATACATAAAAGAATTCAGAGAAGAATCAAATATTGTTCATAGATAAGCTGGATCATAAACCCACAATTCATTGGTCTCAACAAAGACACCGCAAAAAGAAGATTACATCGAATAGATCTCCACAAGAGAGGGGGAGAACATTGCATTGAGATCCAAAAAGAGAGAAGAAGCCAACTAGCTACTAGCTATGGACCCGAAGGTCTGAAGTAAACTACTCACACTTCATCGGAGAGGTGATGGTGTTGATGTAGAAGCCCTCCATGGTAGATGCCCTCTCCGGCGGAGCTCCGAAACAGGCCCCAAGATGGGATCTCGCGGATACAGAAGGTTGCGGCGGTGGAATTAGGTTTTTGGCTCCCTGTTTGATCTGACGAGGGTAAGTAGGTATATATAGGAGGAAGGAGTACGTCAGTGGAGCAACAGGGGGGCCACGAGGCAGGGGGGCGCGCCCAGGGGGGGCGCCCCCCACCCTCGTGACCTCCTTGGTTATTCCTTGGAGCAGGGTCCAAGTCTCCTGGATCACGTTCGGTGAGAAAATCAAGTTCCCGAAGGTTTTATTCCGTTTGGACTCCGTTTGATATTCTGTTTCTTCAAAATACTGAAATAGGCAAAAAACAACAATTCTGGGCTGGGCCTCTGGTTAATAGGTTAGTCCCAAAAATAATATAAAAGTGGAAAATAAAGCCCAATATAGTCCAAAACAGTAGATAAAGTAGCATGGAGCAATCAAAAATTATAGATACATTGGAGATGTATCAGTGGCCTAACTATCTCAATTGATTATATGGGCGTACATTTTTTGGGAATGTGAAGTTAACCTAGGGTTTGGCACTGCATTTGAACTTTAGCGTCTTATGCAAGAACATATTTGCTATGTTCTTAAGTATGTTGTGATGGATCTCCTATGGTATTAAGTGTCGTAATGGATCTTATATGCTGTTGGCCACTAGTCTCTATTAATCTTCTATGTTATCTATATATTTAGAACTCATATATTTATGTACAGGGGTATTGGGCTTAGTGGGCCACTAGTCTCTAACCAAATGAAACTGCCCTAGGCCTACTAAAACCCACCCCTCCACCACTATCAATATAAACCCCTCCCCACCACGGCCACCCTCCTAACATCCAATATCATCCTGTTAAAAACTTCACCAAGGTTGTTTACAATGAGGACAATTTTACAAACAATATCCATTTTATATCTTGCCCATGTATGGTCTGGTATCTGTGACAACTACTACCAAGCCTCTAAACTTTCTTTCTTCAAATTTTCCATCCCTTTATCATGACCATTCTTAGTGAAGGAATAGGCAGCCTGATCTAAATGTTTCTTCAGTTCCTCCCCTCTAAAACCAGCAAATTGGAAGTTGGCATATATATGTGTAAGACAAAACCTCTGTGGGGAGTTAGGGAATACATCATTGATTGCATTCAATAATCCCTGTTAAGTATGCTGGCTTAGAATGATGGCTAAGTATGATGGTAAGTTTAAAGTGTGGTCTTGAGTAGTGGAGGACATACCTTTTGCCTGTCAAACATAATTGTGTACTTGCCAAACTTGTTCCTAGTTCCAATAACAGTTCTCAGTTGTGTGAGAAACCATGTCCAGCTGTCTGTCTCTTCCTTGTCAACAACACCAAAGGATATGGGGAAGATGTTGTTGTTCCCATCCCTCCCTATGGCTGCCAATATATGTTGTCCAGTGTTGAGCTTGATGAATCAACCATCTAGACCGGAAGATATGATCACATTAGTTGTAAATAACATGAATGCAACCATCCATTTAGAAAGCCCGCCTTGCATGCAAAAAGGTAGTAGAACATGTAGTGAAACCTGGGGTAGGAGTTAGATTTTCTAGGTCCTCTTTTGTTGTCACTATGCATCTACCGCCTGGGTTAGTATCTAGCACACACAGTAGATAGTCCCTTATTCTGTGATATTGGAGTTTGTGATCTCCTTGCACAACTTCAACTGCTTACTTCCTTGCCCTATATGCCAAGCTTTTAGGTACATGTACACCAAATGTTTTCTTTATGAATATCATAATTATCTCAACACCAGGTCCAGGGTTTGACCTAATTGTATCCTCACAAACCTTGGCAACCCAATTGACTATAACCTTGGTGCTCTCTCCACTTTCTCCACAAGTGTGATCCAAGTTCATCTTCTTGATGCTGAAAGTTGCCTCATTGGCTATTCTAGAGGCCACTATGTAAAACTCACAACCTTGCTTCCTATTAGAGCACCAAGCAATAACCCTAATTGGTTCATTTCTGTGATACTCAAAATTCCTAAGTGTCCTTACATGGAAATTTCTATGTGCTTCTCTGAACTCCACAACATTTAGGAAGCACAAATGCAATGCAAACTGCTCATGTGCATCAGGTAGTGATGGATCATACCATCTCCTCTCCTTCCTCTTCTTCAACCTTATCTTCCTACCAAAAGGCAACCTTAGAACTTCTTCTTCATCACTAAGGCCAAAATCTCAGGGAAAGCAATATTCATCAGGTTCAGGCACAAAATCTTCAAACTTGGTGTGTTCAGGCTCACTGTGTGACTTGCTAGTTGGGCCTGTTTTTCTGACAGGCTTAAGCTTCTTTGCTCCTTTATCTGGTACAACTGAAGGTTCTTCATGTTCAGAAAGGATTTGGTCTTCCTCCCAAAACTCATAAGGTTCTGTGTTAGCTCCACAATAGTGCTCTCTGGTATCTTCCACTTCCCTCTGCTTATGGCTTGTCCCTGTTCCAGCCTCATCTTCACCCCTAGACCAAGCCTTGTATGATATTTTCTGCCCTCTGTAATCACCCCTGAAAAACTCAATATTTGAAGAAGATTTTTCCATCTCATCTTCATCTTCATCATCTTGTAGTTCTACATCTTCTTCTTCCACAACATTTTCCCCTTGTTGAAATTAGAACTCTATTGTGTGTTAAGATAGGGCTCCTCAGGGATTACTGGTGGCAAAGTTGCATTATGGACTGGATACAGGACACCTCGTTGGGAAACACTGTAAACAACTTGCTCACCAACATTACTAATGGGAATATGTTCCTCAAGCAAGATGTGATACATATTAACATCTGCTGGGCTTGGATGAGTAGCTTTTCTGACAGTGATGTTCAGGAGCTTCTTATCAACAAATAAGTCAAGCATTTCCTCTAATGCCTCCTCACTATCCAGGACCTCCACCCCTCCAAGCCATTTCCCTCTTCCTTTACATAAATCAGAAAAGCATCCATTCCATACCGCTCCAACTCAACCAATGCTAATATGGTCAAAAGACTGATATATGAAGAAACCGAATACTTTCTCTCCATATTATATGTTCCTTGAAAATGTAGCCTCATTTCCCAAATCTCATCATCTAAGTTGTAGGAGATTAAATTGACAAACAATTAATTTTCAAGGAAATGAAACTTAAAACAACAACTTATTGTAGTTTAAAACAATGACCAAATGTACTGAACATTACTAGAGTTGGATCTAAATATGATGACATAACCAAAAATATGCACTAGCATGCCAACAAACAATTACGCTGCTCATTTGCTAACCCTAATTAAAATACTTGTTTCCTAATAAGTCACTATCATCTTCTAACCCTAATTTATAAATTTGAACTAAAAGTATGAATGGTACTGAAATTACTTACCTCACTCCACCACCAAACGATGACGCCCACCTATGGCCGCTCTCTGGATCCACGTGGATGCACTTCGCCACTGCCGTAGCCGCGCGGAATTCCGGATCTGAGCTCGTCGGATCAAGCTGAACCTCGGGCGGTGATGACTGCGGGAACCGCTGCGCTAGGAAGTGTTGGGGAACGTAGTAATTTTAAAAAATTTACTACGCACACGCAAGATCACGATGATGCATATCAACGAGAAGGGAGAGTGTGTCTACGTACCCTCGTAGACCGTAAGCGAAAGCGTTAGCACAACGCGGTTGATGTAGTCGTACCTCTTCATGGCCCGACCGATCAAGCACCGAAAGCATGGCACCTCCGAGTTCTTTAACACGTTCTGCTCGATGACGTCCCTAGAACTCCGATCCAGCCGAGTGTCGAGGGAGAGTTCCGTCAGCACGACGGTGCGGTGATGATGATGATGTTCTACCGACGCAGGGCTTCGCCTAAGCACCGCTACGATATTATCGAGGTGGATTATAGTGGAGGGTGGCACGGCACATGGCTAAGAGATCAATGATCAATTGTTGTGTCTAGAGGTGCCCCCCTGCCCCCGTATATAAAAGAGTAAGGGGGAGGGGGTCGGACGGCCAGGAGGGGCGCGCCAGGAGGAGTCCTCCTCCCACCGGGAGTAGGACTCCCCCCTTCCTTGTTGGAGTAGGAGAGGAGAGGGAAGGAGAAAGAGGGGGAAAGGAAAGGGGGGGCGCCGCCCCCCCTCCTTGTCCAATTCAAACTTGGGGGGGGGAGGGGCGTGCGGCTGCCCCTTGGCTGCCTCTCCTCTTCCACCACTTGAGCCCATGAGGTCCATTAACTTCTGGGGGGGGGGTTCCGGTAACCCCCCGGTACTCCGGTATATATCCGATAATCCCCAAAACCATTCCGGTGTCCGAATATAGTCGTCCAATATATCAATCTTCATGTATCGACCATTTCGAGACTCCTCGTCATGTCCGTAATCACATCTAGGACTCCGAACTACCTTCGGTACATCAAAACATATAAACTCATAATATAACTGTCATCTAACTTTAAGCATGCGGACCCTATGGGTTTGAGAACAATGTAGACATGACCGAAACACGTTTCCGGTCAATAACCAATAGCGGAACCTGGATGCTCATATTGGCTCCCACATATTCTACGAAGATCTTTATCGGTCATACCGCATAACAACATACGTTGTTCCCTTTGTCATCGGTATGTTACTTGCCCGGGATTTGATCGTCGGTATCTCAATACCTAGTTCAATCTCGTTACCGGCAAGTCTCTTTACTCGTTATGCAATGCATCATCTCATAACTAACTCATTAGTCACATTGCTTGCAAGGCTTATAGTGATGTGCATTACCGAGAGGGCCCGGAGATACCTCTCTGACAATCGGAGTGACAAATCCTAATCTTGAAATACGCCAGCCCAACAAGTACCTTCGGAGACACCTGTAGAGCACCTTTATAATCACCCAGTTACATTGTGACGTTTGGTAGCACACAAAGTGTTCCTGCGGTAAACGGGAGTTGCATAATCTCATAGTCACAGGAACATGTATAAGTCATGAAGAAAGCAGTAGCAACATACTAAACGATCAAGTGCTAAGCTAACAGAATGGGTCAAGTCAATCACATAATTCTCTCAATGATGTGATCCCATTAATCAAATGACAACTCTTTTGTCCATGGCTAGGAAACATAACCATCTTTGATAAACAAGCTAGTCAAGTAGAGGCATACTAGTGACACTTAGTTTGTCTATGTATTCACACATGTATAATGTTTCCGGTTAATACAATTCTAGCATGAATAATAAACATTTATCATGATATAAGGAAATAAATAATAACTTTATTATTGCCTCTAGGGCATATTTCCTTCAGTCTCCCACTTGCACTAGAGTCAATAATCTAGATTACACAGTAATGATTCTAACACCCATGGAGCCTTGGTGTTGATCATGTTTTGCTCGTGGAAGAGGCTTAGTCAACGGGTCTGCAACATTCATATCCGTATGTATCTTGCAAATCTCCATGTCTCCCACCTAGACTTGGTCCCGGATGGAATTGAAGCGTCTCTTGATGTGCTTGGTCTTCTTGTGATATCTGGATTCCTTTGCCAAGGCAATTGCACCACTATTGTCACAGAAGATTTTCATTGGACCCGATGCACCAGGTATGACACCTAGATCGGATATGAACTCCTTCATCCAGACTCCTTCATTTGCTGCTTCCGAAGTAGCTATGTACTACGCTTCACATGTAGATCCCGCCACGACGCTTTGTTTAGAACTGCACCAACTGACAGCTCCACCGTTCAATATAAACACGTATCCGGTTTGCGATTTAGAGTCGTCTGGATCAGTTTCAAAGCTTGCATTGACGTAACCATTTATGACTAGCTCTTTATCACCTCCATAAACGAGAAACATATCCTTAGTCCTTTTCAGGTATTTCAGGATATTCTTGACCGCTTTCCAGTGATCCACTCCTGGATTACTTTGGTACCTCCCTGCTAAACTTATTGCTAAGCATACATCAGGTCTGGTACACAACATTGCATACATGATAGAGCCTATGGCTGAAGCATAGGGAACATCTTTCATTTTCTCTCTATCTTCTGTTGTGGTCGGGCATTGAGTTTGACTCAACTCCACACCTTGTATTACAGGCAAGAACCCTTTCTTTGCTTGATCCATTTTGAACCTTTTCAAAACTTTATCAAGGTATGTACTTTGTGAAAGTCCAATTAAGCAATTTGATCTATCTCTATATATCTTGATGCCCAATATGTAAGCAGCTTCACCGAGGTCTTTCATTGAAAAACTTTTATTCAAGTATCCTTTTATGCTATCCAGAAATTCTATATCATTTCCAATCAATAATATGTCGCCCACATATAATATTAGAAATGCTACAGAGCTCCCACTCACTTTCTTGTAAATACAGGCTTCTCCAAAAGTCTGTATAAAACCATATGCTTTGATTACACTATCAAAGTGTTTATTCCAACTCCCAGAGGCTTGCACCAGTCCATAAATCGATCGCTGGATCTTGCACACTTTGCTAGCATCCTTTGGATCGACAAAACCTTCTGGTTGCCTCATATACAACTCTTCTTCTAGAAATCCATTCAGGAATGCAGTTTTGACATCCATTTTCCTTTCATAATCATAAAATGCGGCAATTGCTAACATGATTCAGACAGACTTAAGCATCACTAAGGGTGAGAGAGTCTCATCGTAGTCAACCCCTTGAACTTCAACCTTTCGCAACAAGTCGAGCTTTGTAGACAGTAACATTACCATCAGCGTCAGTCTTCTTCTTGAAGATCAATTTATTCTCAATGGCCTGCCGATCATCGGGCAAGTCAACCAAAGTCCACACTTTGTTCTCATACATGGATCCCATCTCAGATTTCATGGCCTCAAGCCATTTTGCGGAATCTGGGCTCATCATCGCTTCCTCATAGTTCGTAGGCTCGCCATGGTCAAGTAACATGACCTCCAGAATAGGATTGCCATACCATGCTGGTGCGGATCTTACTCTAGTTGACCTACAAGGTTCGGTAGTAACTTGCTCTGAAGTTTCATGATCAATATCATTAGCTTCCTCACTAATTGGTGTAGTCGTCACAGGAATTGGTTTCTGTGATGAACTATTTTCTAATAAGGGAGCAGGTACAGTTACCTCATCAATTTCTACTTTCCTCCCACTCACTTCTTTCGAGAGAAACTCCTTCTCTAGAAAGGATCCATTTTTGGCAACGAATGTCTTGCCTTCGGATCTGTGATAGAAGGTGTACCTAACAGTCTCCTTTGGGTATCCTATGAAGACACATTTCTCCCATTTGGGTTCGAGCTTATCAGGTTGAAGCTTTTTCACATAAGCATCGCAACCCCAAACTTTAAGAAACGACAACTTTGGTTTCTTGCCAAACCATAGTTCATAAGGCATCGTCTCAATGGATTTTGATGGTGCCCTATTTAACGTGAATGCATCCGTCTCTAAAGCATAACCCCAAAACGATAGCGGTAAATCAGTAAGAGACATCATAGATCGTACCATATCTTTTAAAGTGCGATTACGACGTTCGGACACACCATTACGTTGTGGTGTTCCGGGTGGCGTGAGTTGCGAAACTATTCCGCATTGTTTCAAATGTAAACCAAACTCGTAACTCAAATATTCTCCTCCACGATCAGATCATAGAAACTTTATTTTCTTGTTACGATGATTTTCAACTTCACACTGAAATTCTTTAAACTTTTCAAATGTTTCAGACTTATGTTTCATTAAGTAGATATACCCATATCTGCTTAAATAATCTGTGAAGGTGAGAAAATAATGATACCCGCCGCGAGCTTCAATATTCATTGGACCACATACATTAGTATGTATGATTTCCAACAAATCAGTTTCTCGCTCCATAGTTCCGGAGAACGGCTTTTTAGTCATCTTGCCCATGAGGCATGGTTCGCAAGTACCAAGTCATTCATAATCAAGTGATTCCAAAAGTCCATCAGTATGGAGTTTCTTCATGCACTTTACACCAATATGACCTAAACGGCAGTGCCACAAATAAGTTGCACTATCATTATTAACTCTACATCTTTTGGTTTCAACATTATGAATATGTGTATCACTACTATCGAGATTCATCAAAAATAGACCACCCTTTAAGGGTGCATAACCATAAAAGATATTACTCATATAAATAGAACAACCATTATTCTCAAATTTAAATGAATAACTGTCTTGCATCAAACAAGATCTAGATATAATGTTCATGCTCAATGCTGGCACCAAATAACAATTATTTAGGTCTAAAACTAATCCCGAAGGTAGATGTAGAGGTAGCGTGCCGACGGCGATCACATCGACTTTGGAACCATTTCCCACGCGCATCGTCACCTCGTCCTTAGCCAGTGTCCGCTTAATCCGTAGTCCCTGTTTTGAGTTGCAAATATTAGCAACAAAACCAATATCAAATACCCACGTGCTACTGCGAGCTCTGGTAAGGTACACATCAATAACATGTATATCACATATACCTTTGTTCACATTGCCATCCTTCTTATCCGCCAAATACTTGGGGTAGTTCCGCTTCCAGTGACCAGTCTGTTTGCAGTAGAAGCACTCAGTCTCAGGCTTAGGTCCAGACTTGGGTTTCTTCTCTTGAGCAGCAACTTGTTTGCCGTTCTTCTTAATGTTCCCCTTCTTCTTCCCTTTACCCTTTTTCTTGAAACTGGTGGTCTTGTTGACCATCAATACTTGATGCTCCTTTTTTGATTTCTACCTCCGCAACCTTTAGCATTGCGAAGAGCTCGGGAATAGTCTTGTTCATCCCTTGCATATTATAGTTCATCACAAAGCTCTTGTAGCTTGGTGGCAGTGATTGAAGAATTCTATCAATGACACTATCATCAGGAAGATTAACTCCCAGTTGAATCAAGTGATTATTATACCCAGACATTTTGAGTATATGTTCACTGACAGAACTATTCTCTTCCATCTTGCAGCTATAGAACTTATTGGAGACTTCATATATCTCAATCCGGGCATTTGCTTGAAATATTAACTTCAACTCCTGGAACATCTCATATGCTCCATGACGTTCAAAACGTCGTTGAAGTCCTAGTTCTAAGCCGTAAAGCATGGCACACTGAACTATCGAGTAGTCATCAGCTTTGCTGTGCCAAACGTTCACAACGTCTGCAGTTGCATCTGCAGCAGGCCTGGCACTCAGCGGTGCTTCCAAGATGTAATTCTTCTGTGCAGCAATGAGGATAGTCCTCAAGTTACGGACCCAGTCCGTGTAATTGCTACCATCATCTTTCAACTTTGCTTTCTCAAGGAACACATTAAAATTCAATGGAACAACAACACGAGCCATCTATCTAAAATAAACATAGACATGTAGAATACTATCAGGTACTAAGTTTATGATAAATTTAAATTCAATTAATCATATTACTTAAGAACTCCCACTTAGATAGACATCCCTCTAATCATCTAAGTGATCACGTGATCCAAATCAACTAAACCATAACCGATCATCACGTGAAATGGAGTAGTTTTCAATGGTGAACATCATTATGTTGATCATATATATTATGTGATTCATGCTCGACCTTTCGGTCTCAGTGTTCCGAGGCCATATCTGCATATGCTAGGCTCGTCAAGTTTAACCTGAGTATTCTGCGTGTGCAAAACTGGCTTGCACCCTTTGTAGATGGACGTAGAGCTTATCACACCCGATCATCACGTGGTGTCTGGGCAAGACGAACTTTGGCAACGGTGCATACTCAGGGAGAACACTTTTATCTTGAAATTTAGTGAGAGATCATCTTATAATGCTACCGTCAATCAAAGCAAGATATGATGCATAAAGGATATACATCACATGCAATCAATATAAGTGATATGATCTGGCCATCATCATCTTGTGCTTGTGATCTCCATCTTCGAAGCACCGTCATGATCACCATTGTCACCGGCGCGACACCTTGATCTCCATTGTAGCATCGTTGTCGTTTTTCCACCTATTGCTTATACGACTATCGCTACCGCTTAGTGATAAAGTAAAGCAATTACAGGGCGGTTGCATTGCATACAATAAAGCGACAACCATATGGCTCCTGCTAGTTGCCGATAACTCGGTTACAAAACATGATCATCTCATGCAATAAAAATATAGCATCACGTCTTGACCATATCACATCACAACATGCCCTGTAAAAACAAGTTAGACATCCTCTACTTTGTTGTTGCAAATTTTACGTGGCTGGTACGGGCTGAGCAAGAACCGTTCTTACCTACGCATCAAAACCACAATGATATTTTGTCAAGTTGGTGCTGTTTTAACCTTCTCAAGGACCGGGCGTAGCCACACTCGGTTCAACTAAAGTTGGAGAAACTGATACCAGCGAGCCACCTGTGTGCAAAGCACGTCGGTAGAACCAGTGTCGCGTGAGCATACGCGTAATGTCGGTCCGGGCCGCTTCATCCAACAATACCGCCAAACCAAAATATGACATGCTGGTAAGCAGTATGACTTGTATCGCCCACAACTCACTTGTGTTCTACTCGTGCATATAACATCAACGCATAAAAACCTGGCTCGGATGCCACTGTTGGGGAACGTAGTAATTTCAAAAAAATTCTACGCACACGCAAGATCATGGTGATGCATAGCAACAAGAAGGGAGAGTGTGTTTACGTACCCTCATAGACCGTAAGCGGAAGCGTTAGCACAACGCGGTTGATGTAGTCATACGTCTTCACGGCCCGACCGATCAAGCACCGAAAGCACGACACCTCTAAGTTCTTGCACACGTTCAGCTCGATGACGTCCCTCGAACTCCGATCCAGCCGAGTGTCGAGGGAGAGTTCCGTCAGCACGACGACACAGTGACGACGATGATGTTCTACCGATGCAGGGCTTTGCCTAAGCACCGCTACGATATTATCGAGGTGGATTATAGTGGAGGGGGGCACCACACACGGCTAAGAGATTAATGATCAATTGTTGTGTCTAGAGGTGCCCCCTGCCCCCGTATATAAAGAAGCAACGGGGAGGGGGTCGGCCGGCCAGGAGGGGCGCGCCAGGAGGAGTCCTCCTCCCATTGGGAGTAGGACCCCCCCCCTTCCTTGTTGGAGTAGGAGAGGAGAGGGAAGGAGAAAGAGGGGGAAAGGAAGGGGGGGGGGCGCCGCCCCCCTCCTTGTCCAATTCGGACTTGGGGGGGGGAGGGGCGCGTGACTGCCCCTTGGCCGCCTCTCCTCTTCCACCAATTGGGCCCATGAGGCCCATTAACCTCCGGGGGGGGGGGTCCGGTAACCCCCCCGGTTCTCCGGTATATATCCGATAATCCCCGAAACCATTCCGGTGTCCGAATATAGTCGTCCAATATATCAATCTTCATGTATTGACCATTTCGAGACTCCTCGTCATGTCCGTAATCACATCCGAGACTTCGAACTACCTTCCGTACATCAAAACATATAAACTCATAATATAACTGTCATCTAACTTTAAGCGTGCGGATCCTACGGGTTCAAGAACAATGTAGACATGATAGAAACACGTTTCCGGTCAATAACCAATAGCGGGACCTGGATGCTCATATTGGCTCCCACATATTCTACGAAGATCTTTATCGGTCATACCGCATAACAACATACATTGTTCCCTTTGTCATCGGTATGTTACTTGCCCGAGATTCGATCGTCGGTATCTCAATACCTAGTTCAACCTCGTTACCGGCAAGTCTCTTTAATCGTTATGCAATGCATCATCTCGTAACTAACTCATTAGTCACATTGCTTGCAAGGCTTATAGTGATGTGCATTACCGAGAGGGCCAGAGATACCTCTCCGACAATCGGAGTGACAAATCCTAATCTCGAAATACGCCAACCCAATAAGTACCTTCGGAGACACCTGTAGAGCACCTTTATAATCACCCAGTTACGTTGTGATGTTCGGTAGCACACAAAGTGTTCCTTCGGTAAACGGGAGTTGCATAATCTCATAGTCACATGAACATGTATAAGTCATGAAGAAAGCAGTAGCAACATACTAAACGATCAAGTGCTAAGCTAACGGAATGGGTCAAGTCAATCACACCATTCTCTTAATGATGTGATCCCGTTAATCAAATGACAAGTCTTTTATCAATGGCTAGGAAACATAACCATCTTTGATAAACGAGCTAGTCAAGTAGAGGCATACTAGTGACACTCAGTTTGTCTATGTATTCACACATGTATCATGTTTCCGGTTAATACAATTCTAGCATGAATAATAAACATTTATCATGATATAAGGAAATAAATAATAACTTTATTATTGCCTCTATGGCATATTTCCTTCAGAAAGCTCGAGCTGCCTAGCCATTTCTCAACCTTTGAATGTCTACCGCCCTCCTCGCCGGTGACGCCTTGGCTCAAAGGCTCGCCGCCAACGACATTTGGTTGTGGCGCCGTCATCGCACCTAGGTCACAGAGCGGGGGAGAGGAGGGGGAGAGTGAGAGGGAGGGCGGCCCGACCGGCTCCTTTCGTTCCGACCGGACCGGACGAGCTAACTGCCGTTAACTGCTGCTCCGTCTACGAGCTGGGTCACGTGGCGTGACCGGTGGGCCCAATCGGTCAGGAAAACGGTTAAATCGCTAGTCACTGAGGTTTTAGGTTTTTCGAAACAGCCGACCGCGCGTTTGGTAATTTTTTGAGAAATATTAAAACCTGGTAGTTTTTTAGAACCCTAGTATGTAAACTGGTAGTTTTATGCTACTTACTCACCGTACACACAACAACAAGGACGTAGCAGAACAGTTGCACGGCGTATTTGTATAAGATAAACATGTATATTGGCTCATATTGAGAGGCTTCCGAATTTGCGTCTACTATTTTTCAACTAATTATCCGCCAGAACAAACTTTGGCACAAATCAAAGGTTGCAGAAGGATATGCGGGTGGGTGCCCTCGCGAATTTTCAATTGCCCTTGGGTTGTTAAATTTCTTATCCTGTTTTTCACGTACACTGAATTTTGATTTTTGACCTGCTTTCGTATGTAAACCGGGCCAATTTCTCCCCGGATGGCTGATTCACACACACAAAAAAAATGCTGTATTGGTATGATAAAAGAATGTACACACTTAGCGTGTACGTGCCTCGGGCAATATGTAGTAATTTGATGCGGTGCTACTAGGGGTGCGAAGCGGTGCCTGATCAATCAACAGTAAAAAAATCAGTTAGCTGAACTACGATATGTTAGTTCAGTTTTTTTTTTCTTTCGAAAATGTTAGTTCAGTTTATACTCGCTTGCCAGTGTCTCTTATTTTGGCAACGTATGGAAGCTACACACAAGCTAACGCCAACCGTGGTGAGAATCCGTCATCATTCTTCTTCAATTTGTAACATGGTCAATTAGGTTTACCGCAGACGGCTGTATGAAAAGTGGATGAATCCATCTTGAGGGAAAGAACAAAATAAATAAATAAATGCGATGTTCCAAAAGACCATAACTGATGCAAGAAGTCAAATGCATGCCACGACAAGTTGAACTGCGAGGTTTATATAATGCGGCAATGCTAAGCAGAACTTATAAAAGTAGATCAACATTGTCCGTCAAATGTGGCTACAAATTTGTTTCTTCTTCTTCTTCTTATGACTTGCGCAGCCGCAGGGACAGAAGCAGCCATGATTTTTATACTCTCTTCGGCCATTCCATACTCTGACCAACCAGGCGCACCACGCTAATGCTCGCATTTTAAAGACCGCTTAGTATAAGTTTATGCACAGTCCAACCCCCTAAATATTGTAATCAGTAGTAGTAATTTTTAACGGTCTCACAGGTCAGCAGCGTGGACTTGAAAGTGTATAATGTCAGCCGTATACCATTCTCACAGTTCTCATCCGCGACGCCGGCGCCGTACGTGCTCCTAGCCGCCTGTTGCGCTTCAGATTGTTTTTGCCCTTCATTTTCGCACCATGGTCGGGCACCTCGGGCTCGTGTTTTACGTTTCGGCGATGGGTCGACCAGCCCGTGAAAGGACTTGTCGATCAGTAGCCGACGCAGCCACCCCACACAGATGGCCAACCAAGATCACCAGCAAGGAGGCAGTTCAACCGTGCCACACTGTGACGGGGACAGAAGCACACGCTCCAGACACTTCTCCCCCCACTCACTCACCCACGCACGCTTTTGACCTGCTAAACCAAGTACGTAGCACCCTCAAAAGTCTCAAGGCGGGGGCTGCTTTTCATTTTTCGACGGGCATTACGATTTACGAGTAGGGTTTACGCTTGGAAACGTACCTCTAATGTGGCCCTTGCAAGCAAAGCTAACCCAGCATAATGACAGGCCCGGTAACTAAGCTCTCCAGCAGTACTCAGTGTGGGCACCTATCGGTATCAGTATCAGTATCACACACCCTCACACTGACTCAGTGGTGGATTTCACTGTCTCGTTTACTCTTGGCTGTCCTGAGTAAGCGTAAAGTCTGAAGACTGACTGAAGCTTACTTTCCCGCTCCTAGTTTACATCGCCCGGCCCCGGAGTTCCGGTAACTTTGATGTTTACTAGTACAGCTGATGGTGCTGCTGGCTCAGTTCGTCCGGCGCAAGACAATGAACGCGCGACAATTACTGCCCTGATGGCGACGACATGAACGGACACCGACCGGGAGAGCGAGATTTCTCACTGGAGCAGTGTGGTATAGTACACGACAACGTTTTCAGGTTGTCAATTCTATTCTTGGAGGTGAAAAAAGTTACATGTGGTACCACTGCTCCATTACTGCTACGTACCTAATTGTCATCTCCCTCTCACGGTGGTGCCCGTTTCTGTACCGTATAAGAAGGTACTTGAACTTTTAACACGACTATGGCAAACGCAAATAAAAGCCGAGGACGCTCCTTTTTACTGTTTCTGAAACCGGAGAAAAAGCAGTGGAATAAAGGCACCAAGAGAGCCTGCATGCTTCTCTGCATCGTCAAGAAAAGTGCTCTAAAGTACCACAAACAAAATTTTGCTAACTCTTGTGTTAGACTAGTTAAACCGATTCGAACATGCGTGCGCTAAATCACATACTACAATATACTTTCCGTCTCCTAGTGCTGAACTGATGATTGATTTCCCTGGAAGAATTTACTTTTCCTTTCGAAAAGGAAGGCAGGGCAGAGGCATCATGCTTGGCAGGTCCTACGCGGGCATCGATCGTGCTCAGAACAAAGTACCACGCATGGCCCTCAACCCCAAGCTTTACGGGCGGCATTCGGAGTAGCTGCCGCAGATCGAGGGTGATGTGCGCTACACCGCGAAGCCAACGTGACACTGAAGGCCGTGACGGAAAGAGCCCCGAAATGCCGAGATAAAAGTGCACGCTAGCCCCAAGAGCCAAGAGTGAGCTCCAGCTTCCTTCCCACACAGACCGCCCTCTCAAGTGTACTCTCTTTTCTTACGGTGCAGCTCATGATTGTCCTCGCAGGATCATGAATCGAGCACAGGGAATGGCTG
Organism: Triticum aestivum; assembly: GCF_018294505.1. Lineage (NCBI taxonomy): Eukaryota > Viridiplantae > Streptophyta > Magnoliopsida > Poales > Poaceae > Triticum > Triticum aestivum. The sequence continues at coordinate 681,826,856 of NC_057798.1, read as the reverse complement.
CTTAATTCGCGGAAATTTCACATATTTGACCTGAGGCCTAAATCAATTCACAAACTGACCTGCTTTTAAAAAAAATTCACTCTGCTGACCCTTTAGTGTGGCGCCCGACAGCTGAGCGCCGCACACTACTATGCAGCGCCTCTGCCTTAGGCGTTGCACCTCCTGCCAGCGTGGCAGCCCTGGTCCAGTTGCGGCCCCACAGACAGCAGTGCAGCGCCTAAGGCTTAGGCGCCGCACTGTGTATATTGCAGCGCCCGTGTCTTAGGCGCTGCACGTTGACTTAGGCCGTATCGGGCCAGCCCCTCCCAGGCAGTTCTTCCACCTCTGAGAAGTTGCTCTCTTCTGTACAGAGACCGGCGGCGGCGCCCCCTTCGGATCCCCCCACACCCCCTCTCAGATCTGAAGTTTTGAGGCCTGGATTCGATCTCCAATTCTTCCTAGTACGTAAACTCTTTCGTTCCCTTTCTTTTCCTCCGTAAAATCGTTGCAATTTTAGGGATTTGCCCAAGATTAGGTGGAAACTTAGTTTTGCTTGGTTTGGATCTTTGTTTGTCCAAGATTGTGTGTTGTGATGGAGGATGTGTAGTCATATCCGGTAGTATATGATTCTTGTTAGTGAAACCTAGATTGTTTATTTTTTTAGATATATATGAGATGCCTAGTTTTGTAGATAATTATGAGATGTTGAGTTTTGTAGATATATGTGAGATGTTGAGTTTTTTTAGATATATATTAGATGTTGAGTTTATTTGAAATACGAGATGTTGATTTATTTGAACACATATGTCATACGAGATATATATGAGAATTTACAATTATTTATTCATTGTGTGAGAAGGAGATGTTGAGATTCTTGTAGATGAATACATATGAGATGTTTAGATGAACACATATGAAATGTTGAGTGTTTTCCGATATTTGAGATGAACTCATGTATGTTTATTGTTTGAAATTGTAAGGATGGTTTGGCTTCTGGACGATGTCTACGACGTGCAACACCGGTCCTACATGATGCGCGAGAAGGATAAGGTAATAATGAGTACTCTAAATATTTTGCAAATTTGCCTTTAGTTAAAATTTACATGCCCTAAGATTTGTCATTACTTATTTTTTGCAGAAGCTTGAACCTCTGAAGATTCGGTATCACGGGGTCTCTGGTCAACCCTAACCCCCACTTAACAATGAACACAACCCTAAGACCAACATAACCCTAACACCAACATCAAACACACATAACCCTAACCCTAGCATACTATGAAAGCCTAACCAATTTCCAAATCCTATCAAAAACTAGGGTTTCCCCCACACTAGCAAGATCTGAGCAAATGTGACAATTCCTATGGATGAAAACGAGGGGATCGGAGGAGATTACCTTAAGGGAGGGGATTGGCTTCGAAATCCACGGTCAAATACTCCGGATCTGAGAAGGATTTGAGAGGGGGAGAGAGGAGGGCAGAGGGGAGGCACTGAGCTTCGGGTTTGTGTTGAGGGTGGGGGTGTGTGGGGTGAGGATGGGTGGGAGGGAGCTGGTGCAGCCTAATAAATGTCCAGATGTGCAGCGCCCAAGGGAAAGGCGCCACACTACACAGTGCAGCGCCTTGCCCTTAGGCGCTGCACACCTGGACATGCCAGTCCAGAGAGCACCAGGAGCGTTCCAGTAGCTTTACCACCCCAAAAACTGCTAAGTCAGTGTGCAGCGCCCAAAGGCTAGGCGCTGCACCTAACAGAGCAGCGCCTAAGGACGAGGCGCTGCATTGTGTAGTGTGGCGCCCTGACCTGCGGTGCTGCACACGGACTTAGCAGTTTTTGGGGGTGCAAAACCTACTGGAATGGTCCTGATGCTCTCTGGACTGGCATGTCCATGTGTGCAGCGCCTAAGGGCAAGGCGCTGCATTGTGTAGTGTGGCGCCTTGACCTTAGGCACTGCACAGCTGGACATGCCAGTCCAGAGAGCACCAGGAGCGTTCCAGTAGCTTTTCCACCACAAAAACTGCTAAGTCAGTGTGCAGCGCCTACCCGTTGGGCGCCCCACTACACAGTGCAGCGCCTTGCCCTTCGGCGCTGCACTAACTGATGTTTTCAAATACCTACTGTTTTTTTTGTTTTGTGATTCATAAAGATGCCACATAATCACATCCAAAACACAGAAATACTAGTCCAAATCACATACTCATACACACATAGCACATATACTTGTCCAAATCACATAGGGTCTCACATAATCATACACGGAAATATTAGTCCCCTCACATAGTCATACACACATAGTCATACACACATAGGGTCTCCATGTAGTTTCTTCTTCTTCCTCTCTTCTTCTTCTTATTCTTCTCCCTCCTCGCACCACCAAGGGGTCTCACCTTCCCCCTCCGTGTCCTCCACCCCCTTCATTGTTTCCATACCTACGAAAATGGCAATATAATAGTTAGTCACACAATACAAAATGACAACACAAGCATTGAGCCAAAAGAACAAGATCATAGTAAGACACATACGGCAATGGTCCATTGAGCCAAGAGAACATTCCTCCACTACGGCCGCCGCCAAGGCCAAGATCACCACCACGGCCTCCACCAGCACCACGGCCTACACCACCACCACCGCGGCCTCTACCACCACCACCACGGCCTCTACCACCACCACCACCACGGCCTCTACCAGCACCACGGCCAAGACCATCACCACGACCTCTACCACCACCACGGCCAAGACCATCACCACGGCCAAGACCATCACCACGGCCTCTACCACCACCACAGCCAGAACCATCACCACGGCCAAGACCTTCACCACGGCCTCTACCACCACCACGACCTCTTCTAAGACCAAGTTGACTCCCTCTTTGTTGCCTAGTTCCTCGTTGACTTGTTTGATTTGAGTGGTTTGGCACTCCACCACTTGTTTGACTTGGTTGGCTACCCCTTGGTTCACTTGGTTGGCTATCATTTGCTTGGCTTGTGCTTGAACCATTTTTCTTTGATCTCTTTCTTGGTTTGGGACAAGTTCTTGTGTTGTGTCCCCCATTACTGCAGCCCCCACAACGGGATTCCTCACGAGGCTCTTGGAATTGGCCGGTGCCATATTCTCCACCGCCACCACGGCCCCATCCGTCCATGTCACCTCTAAGACGCTTAGTCTTACGTCTTCCCCGGCTAACGACCTTCAATTCCGGGTCCGGCCATAGTTGAACTCCATGATACTCCGGCCATTGTGATTGGTCCAAGTATGGCTGGAACCGTGGAGTCCATGTCTTCTTTACCGTCATGATTGAGAACTCGGACTCCCTCACGGTTAGAGGGTGATTGACGTCCACATTCCTAACCCGGAATGCATTTAACAAGTGCGAGCATGGGAGATGAAGCAAAGACGGCCTCATGCAGCTGCAATCACACCGTGTTAGGGAGACCTTGAAAGCCCGGCCTCCGTGCTGGCGGCCATCATTTGTGGTTCCTCCGGGCTCTTTCACCTCATACTTCCACTCGTTGTCGTCATATAGAACAGCTTCTTCGGAGTCTGCCTTTCGTGATTGAAATTCCAACCATTCTTCAACCTTTGGTGGGAAATTGTACTTGTGCTTATCCTTGTTCTCACCAGCAATCTGCTTATCAGTCTCCATTGAGTGCTTCAAAAAGTATTCATTCATCTTGTCAAATGTGTATTGAACTATTGCCGTCACGGGTAATGCACGTACACCCTTGAGCACCTTATTGAAGCATTCTGCCATATTGCTTGTCATTTGACCGTACCTCCGGCCATCTTCATCGAAAGCACGTGCCCACATATTCCTTTCGGCAATGTTCTTATTGAGAAACTCCTGACCGCCGGGGTCAAGTTTCTTGTGTCTGAGCAATGCATTGAACAATGTGGAAAACCGCTTGTTGGTGAAAGCGAGACAACAATCCTGAAGATCATCGGCCAACTCCTTGATACCACATGCCCTATAGAAGTTTGCACAAAAGTGCCTCATGCACCATCGATGATGCAACTTTCTATGTCCGGGAATGTCAATCACCACCGCATTTAGAATTCCAGCATGGCGATCCGATATGACACAAATTTCCCTTTCAGCCGGTAATACCCTTGTTCTCAGTTGACGCAAGAACCACTCCCAGTTATCATTGTTCTCCACCTCAACCAAAGCGAAAGCCAAAGGCAACACCCGGTTATTGGCATCACTTGCTATTGCAACCAATAAAGTGCCCTTGTATTGTCCGGTCAAGAACGTGCCATCAATGGCGATGACGGGCCGACAATGCTCAAAAGCCCTCACGCATTGCTCAAAGGCCCAAAATGCACGGCCAAATACTCGGACGGTCCTCCCGTTATGAATCAAAGTTTGGTGCCCATGAGGCTCAACCACGTGAACCATGCCTGGGTTTGTGGCGGCCATAGCTAACAACAACCTAGGGAGTCGGTTGTATGCTTCCTCCCAATTGCCATACAACATCTTGAATGCGGCTTGCTTCGCCTTCCATGCCTTGCCGTACTTCACCTTGTAATGAAAGATGGCTTTCACAAGGTCAATGACACTCTTGATGCTCATTATTGGAAGTGTGGATATTTGGTTGGACAGCCTGTAAGCAATGAACTCGGACGTGAGTTGTCTGTGTTGTTGGTGCACAAGCTTGCCATCCGCATTCTTGTGCCGGCACATGTGAGTTGGTAGACAACTCACTATGCGCCAAGTGGGACCTCCTTTCCATGGCCTTGCACGCACAATCCATGGACATGTTGGCACTTCACATTTGACCGTGTAACGCACATTAACATCCGAGTTGGCCACTTTATGTGGACGATAATGTGTAACCGAGTAGTTGTCGAGCCACATCTTCAATTCCAAGAAGGATTGAAACTCACAACCGGGATATATCCCGTTCTTGCCGTCTTCCAAATCACGGTGAGAACTTGGCCTAGCTCCAAGAGATATGCATTTGCCACCATCCACAACGGCTTCATCCGCGAGACTAAGATCCTTGAACAATGGTGTCTTGTGATCCCGCCCGAATACCTTCTTGAATGCTTCGGCCTCCTTCGGCGTGAACCCCTCCTCATCAACTTCTTCATCGGGACCATCGTCATCCGAGTCCGATGCATATGCACGGGAAAAAGGGATGGATTGGTCCATTGTCTCTTGCACATGATATTGGTCGAGATCACCCACATTGTTGTCATGGAGGTCAACTTCGTTGTCATCCTCCTCGTACTCATCATTCTCCTCTTCAAAACCTTCATTTTGGTTGTTTGGAGTCGGGCTCAATGTTGGCCAATCTTGTTGCGTGAATTGAGGTTCACTCATTTGATCTTGGTTCATGGGTGGGGGAGTGCTAGCAACCAACGGGGAGGGGTTCCGGTTCAAGTCTAAATTCAAAGTAGACTCAACCTTCTTGGAGACAAATAACTCAAGAGCCTTGTCTAGAGATTCGGCAACCGTCTCCTTGTATGCAACCCAACGTTGCTCGGAGTTCACACGCATTGTCTTCCAACGGATGTGCATTCCAAAACCAACATTATGCCTTCCCTCGAACTCAACAACGTCACTTGGGTCCGTCCAATTCAAATCTTTCCTCACTTGTTCCAAAAGCTCCGCATAGCTAGGACTACTCTCAAACACCATGTCAAGCTCATTCGGGTCCGTCTCAACATTGCCTTTCAAAAAGGCCTCTCTATCCACATGATGAACATAAACACATGTTCTCCCCATCCCTACAATAATCAAAAACACACATATATCAAGTAAATACTTAAGAAAAATATTTGCACACATATGCCCTAACATATAAAACAACCATAACCATAGCATAACCCTAACACCAACATCAAACACACATAACCCTAACCCTAGCATACTATGGAAGCTTAACCAACCCAAGTTAGCAAAGAAACATAACATCATTCAACACAAATTTGCAAATCCAAGTCAAAACTAGGGTTTTCCCCCAAACTAGCAAGATTTGAGCAAATGTGACAATTCCTATGGATGAAAACGAGGGGATCGGAGGAGATTACCTTAAGGGAGGGGTTGGCTTCGAAATCCACGGTCAAATACTCCGGATTTGCAAGATTTGAGAAGGATTTGAGAGGGGGGAGAGGGGAAGAGAGGAGGGCCGCAAGCCTTAGGGTTTGGGTGGGGTGGGGGTGTGTGGGGTGGGGGTGGGAGGGGAGAGAGGGTGGGGCCAGCCCAAGTGGAACACAGACTGTGCAGCGCCCACGAGCTAGGCGCTGCACATTACACGTGTGGCACCTAAGACTTAGGCGCTGCACAGGTGCGTGTGGGGCCGCAGCTGGACCAGGGCTGCCACGCTGGCAGCAAGTGCAACGCCTAAGTGATGGGCGCTGCACAGTAGGGTGCGACGCCCAGCTGTCGGGCGTCACACCGAAGGGTCAGCAGAGTGAAATTTTATTGAAAGCAGGTCAATTTGTGAATTGATTTTTGCCTCAGGTCAAATATGTGATTTCTGCCCTTAATTCGCTGAGCACCTACCCGCTTAATAAATCCACACAGTGTGCCCATCTGCTTGTCAATCGTGAGGTGGTGTATCGAGTGGTGGTGACCATACTGGGCTACGACGTACTCGTACGTTTGGCGCCTACGATCCTAGCCAGATTAGGGGCGTAGGGGGATGCACTTTTGTGGGTGGTTGAAATGTCCCGATTTGTATGTAGCCCAGACACGGTCATGTGTCCGTCCCGGACCCGATGCTGGTGGTGGTCCGTGATTCGATTCATCAGAGGATGTGAACAAAGGTTTAGGAACACCTGTCCTCTGATCAGATCGCAAAGTAGATCCAGCGTCGCCGTCGAGGATCAGGGTTAACCTCGTGCCCTCGTCGTGTGCAAATTTTAGCGTCGAACATCGTTACTCAGTTGCATCGTGGTTTGATTTACAGTATGTAGCCATGATCATTAGCGAAGCTGTCCTTCGTTAGGTCACACTGGCGATGCCCGTATGCGTATGGCAGGGAGAGACCTGTCGAGAGAAGAGAGAACCCGAGACAGTGAGGCCGAGTGAGAGAGGCCCGGCCGCACGCACCTCTCCTAAAGGAAACGGAAAAAGGTGCACGCAGAAGATCTTTAAAGTGCACGGGGACCCACCTGGCATTGGAGTGGGCCTAAAGCCGAAAAGGTCACGGGCCTTTTAATACGGAGCAGTGGACGGGAGAAATAGGAAAGTGACCGTTTTCCCAGCGCCCCTGGGCCGTGTGGGCCCGAGGAGCGTGTGCGTGCCGTGTGGGCTCAGGATGCCCTAGAGATATTTTCCCAGATATTTTGCTCGGACGGAGAGCTATACGGGTCCTCTCTACCGCAAGCCAACGCCAACGGGTCGGAGGCAAATCAGACCGGTGATTTTAGGCGTGTGATCTTCCTATGAGGGTCGAGATCGCTTGCCCCGGGTGAATGGACAGAGATTTTTCGTATGGTCCTTTCTTGCGTATCTTTCTTGTGGTTTAGCTTCGGTCACTTTAGTGCAGTCTACAACAAAATTTCGTGGTATCAAGTGTATTTTCTGTGTTAACTTAGAGCATATATAACTGGACCTCTCAAACATGTCTCATACGTTTGGACGGGCTGCCCGGTCACTATTTTTTGATCCAGACGGGCTCATCAAATGACCCTCAAACGTCCGGGCTGACCGACACCCCCCATATCCAGCCCAAATATGCGACAAATATGGGGATGTTCGAGCACAGCCGCCACGTCGGTCTGACGGCGGGGTGCCCCGCGGAAATAACCGGAAACCCGGCGGTCCAACGGACGTTGTGTCCGTCGCCGCGGTGTGAACGTCGCGTGGCGCCGCTCCGGCTCGCCGCCCAAGACTGAATCGAGCTATTTAAGCAGACCGGCGTCCCGCAAACCTAACCCATCCCCCTTCCCCCTTTCTGCGCCGCCAGTCCGAGCCCATTCACCTCCACCCTCTCCCGCTCCAGCGCTCTGCCCATGGTCCGACGCTTTTCCCACGCTCCGGCACTCCGTCATTGTCCGGAGCAAGATCACCTACTACGCCATATGCTGATGCCGGAGCACCGGAACGAGATCCATCAGAAGATCCGGGCGAGGCAGGCCGCACCCGCCGCCCCCATCGCTGACGGGCTGCCTCCGGACTCGCCAGAGCCGGGGGAGGAGCAACCGGGGGAAGAGAAGGAGGAGAAGGAGGAGATGGCTCCGATGAAGGCGGAGGAGGTGGAGTAGCAGCTGGCTGCTACCTATTGAGCATGGGTTGATTTTTCCCTTGAAGAGAAAAGGTTGATGCAACAAAGTAGCGTAAGTATTTCCCTCCGTTTTGAGAACCAAGGTATCAATCCAGTAGGAGGCTCCTCACAAGTCCCACGCACCTACACAAACAAACAAGAACCTCGCAACCAACGCGATAAAGGGGTTGTCAATCCCTTCAGGCCACTTGCGAAAGTGAGATCTGATAGAGATAATATAATCAGATAAATATTTTTGGTATTTTTATGATATAGATTGAAAAGTAAAGATTGCAAAATAAAGTAGATTGAAAACTTATGTGATAGAGAGTAGACCCGGGGGCCATAGGTTTCACTAGTGACTTATCTCAAGATAGCATAATTATTACGGTGGGTGAACAAATTACTGTTGAGCAATTGATAGAAAAGTGCATAGTTATGAGAATATCTAGGCATGATCATGTATATATGCATCACGTCCGCAACAAGTAGATCGAAACGATTATGCATCTACTACTATTACTCCACACATCGACCGACTCCTGCCTGCATCTAGAGTATTAAGTTCATAAGAACAGAGTAACGCATTAAGCAAGATGACATGATGTAGAGGGATAAATTCAAGCAATATGATATAAACCCCATCTTTTTATCCTCGATGGCAACAATATAATACGTGCCTTGCTGCCCCTGCTGTCACTGGGAAAGGACACCGCAAGATTGAAGCCAAAGCTAAGCACTTCTCCCATTGCAAGAAAGATCAATCTAGTAGGACAAACCAAACTGATAATTCGAAGAGACTTGCAAAGATAACCAATCATACATAAAAGAATTCAGAGGAGATTCAAATATTTCTCATAGATAAACTTGATCAAAAACCCACCATTCATCGGATCTCGACAAACACACCGCAAAAAGAGTTACATCAAATAGATCTCCAAGAAGAGGAAGGAGAACTTTGTATTGAGATTCAAAAAAAGAGAAGAAGCCATCTAGCTAATAACTATGGACCCGAAGGTCTGTGGTAAACTACTCACAACTCATCGGAGAGGCCTTGGTGATGATGTAGAGGCCCTCCGTGGTCGATTCCCCCTCTGGCAGAGCGCCGACGAAGGCTCCAAGATGGGATCTCGCGGATACAGAAGGTTGCGGCGGTGGAAATAGTTTTTTGTGGTGCTCCTGGATGGTTTCAGGGCACGTGGTACATATAGGAGGAAGAAGTAGGTCGGTTGAGCCACGAGGGGCCCACGAGGGTGGGAGGCGCGCCGGGCACCCTCGTGGCCGCCTCGTTTGCTGCTTGACGTCCACTCCAAGTCTCCTGGATTGCGTTTGTTCCAAAAAGATCGCTCCCGAAGGTTTAATTCCGTTTGGACTCCGTTTGATATTCCTTTTGTGCCAAACACTGAAATAGGCAAAAAAAGCAACAATTTGGGTTGGGGCTCCGATTAGTAGGTTAGTCCCAAAAATGATATAAAAGTGTATAGTAAAGCCCATAAACATCCAAAACAGGTAATATAATAGCATGAAACAATAAAAAATTATAGGTACGTTGGAGACGTATCAAGCATCCCCAAGCTTAATTCCTACTCTTCCTCGAGCAGGTAAATGATAAAATCAGATTTTTTGATGTGGAATGCTACCTAATATATTTCTCAATGTATTTCTCTTTATTGTGGCATGAATGTTCAGATCCAAATGATTCAAAATAAAAGTTCATATTGATAAAAGAATAATAATACTTCAAGCATACTAACTAAGCAATCATGTCTTCTCAAAATAACATGGCAAAGGAAAGTTCATCCCTACAAAATCATATAGTTTGGTCATGCTCCATTTTCGTTACACAAGAGTGCTCTCATCATGCACAACCCCGATGACAAGCCAAGCAATTGTTTCATACTTTAGTAATCTCAAACTTTTTTCAACCTTCATGCAATACATGAGCGTGAGCCATGGATATAGCACTATGGGTGGAATAGAATATAATGATAGGGGTTATGTGGAGAAGACAAAAAAGGAGAAACTCACATCGAGGCGACTAATCAATGGGCTAGGGAGATGCCCATCAATTGATGTCAATGTAAGCAGTAGGGATTGCCATGCAATAGATGCACTAGAGCTATAAATATATGAAAGCACAACAAAAAATTAAGTGGGCGTGCATCCAACTTGCTTGCTCATGAAGACCTATGGCAGTAGGGATTGCCATGCAATAGATGCACTAGAGCTTTAAATATATGAAAGCACAACAAAAGAAACTAAGTGGGCGTGCATCCAACTTGCTTGCTCATGAAGACCTATGGCATTTTGAGGAAGCCCATCATTGGAATATACAAGCCAAGTTCTATAATGAAAGATTCCCACTTAGGAAATAAAAGTGACAACATAGAAGACTCTCTATCATGAAGACCATGGTGCTACTTTGAGCACAAGTGTGGAAAAAGATAGCAGCATTGTCCCCCTTTTTTTGGGCCTTTTTTATCTGGCCTTTATTTGGCCTTTATTTTTTTATTAGGGATAATGCTCTAAAAATGATGATCATCACGCTTCTATTTACTTACAACTCATGAATTACAACTCGATACTAGAACAAAATATGACTCTATATGAATGCCTCCGGCGGTGTACCGGGATACGCGATGACTCAAGAGCGACATGTATAAAAAATTATGCATGGTGGCTTTGCCACAAATACGATGTCAACTACATGACCATGCAAAAAGCAATATGACAATGATGAAGCGTGTCATAATAAACGGAATGGTGGGAAGTTGCATGGCAATATATCTCAGAATGGCTATGGTAATGCCATAATAGGTAGGTATTGTGGCTATTTTGAGGAAGATATAAGGAGGTTTATGTGTGATAGAGCTATCGTATCACGGGGTTTGGATGCACCGGCGAAGTTTGCACCAACTCTCAAGGTGAGAAAGGGCAATGCACGGTACTGAAGAGGCTAGCAATGATGGTAAGGTAAAAGTGTGTATAATCCATGGACTCAACATTAGTCAAAAAGAACTCGCTTACTTATTGCAAAAATCTACAAGTCATCAAAAAGCAAGCACTACGCGCATGCTCCTAGGGGGATATATTGGTAGGAAAAGACCATCGCTCGTCCCCGACCGCCACTCATAAGGAAGACAATCAAAGAACACTTCATGCTTCAAATTTGTCACACAATGGTTACCATACGTGCATGCTATGGGACTTGCAAACCTCAACACAAGTATTTGTTAAATTCACAATTACATCAACTAGCATGACTCTAATATTACCACCTTCATATCTCAAAACAATTATTAAGCATCAAGTTGATCATAGTATTCAATTCACTTCTTATGATAGTCTTTATTATACCCAACTTGGATGCCCACCATTCTAGGACCAATTTTATAACCATAGCAAATACCATGCTGTTCTAAAATACTCTCAAAATAATATAAGTGAAACATGAGAGATCAATAATTTATACAAAATAAAACCACCACCGTGCTCTAAAAAGATATAAGTGAAGCACTAGAGCAAAACTGCATAGCTCAAAAGATATAAGTGAAGCACATAGAGTATTCTAACAAATTCCGAATCATGTGTGTCTCTCCCAAAAGGTGTGTACAACAAGGATGATTGTGGTAAACTAAAAAACAAAGACTCATATCATACAAGATGCTCCAAGCAAAACACATATCATGTGGTAAATAAAAATATAGCTCAAAGTAAAGTTACTGATAGACGAAGACGAAAGAGGGGATGCCTTTCGAGGCATCCCTAAGCTTATGATTTTGGTTGTCCTTGAATATCTTGGGGTGCCATGGGCATCCCCAATCTTAGGCTCTTGCCACTCCTTATTCCATAGTCCATCAAATCTTTACCCAAAACTTGAAAACTTCACAACACAAAACTCAACAGGAAATCTCATGAGCTCCGTTAGTACAAGAAAGAAAAACCACCACTTAAGGTATTGTAATGAACTCATTCTTTATTTATATTGGTGTTAAACCTACTGTATTCCAACTTCTCTATGGTTCATACCCCCCGATACTAGCCATAGATTCATCAAAATAAGCAAACAACACACGAAAAACAGAATCTGTCAAAAACAGAACAGTATGTAGCAATTTGTAACTTTCGAATACTTCTGGAATCCTAAAAATCCTACCAAAATATTAAATCCTATGTAATTTGTATATTGATCTACTGCAAAAAGAATCAACTCAAAATCACGTTTCTGTGATTTATTGGATTTTTCCTCATGAGCACAAAAGTTTCTGTATTTCAGCAGAATCAAATTAACTTTCACCCAAGATGATCCTATAGGTTCTACTTGGCACAAACACTAACTAAACATAAAAACACATCTAACCAGAGGCTAGATGAATTATTTATTGAATAATAGCAAGGAAAAATATTTGGTTGCCTCCCAACAAGCACTTTTCTTTAAAGGCTTTTTAGCTAGGCACTGAGATTTCAATGATGCTCACATGAAAGACAAGAATTGAAGCGCAAAGAGAGCATCATGAAACACGTGTCAAACACATCTAAATCTAACATACTTCCTATGCATAGGCATATTATAAGCAAACAAATTTTCAAGGCAAGCAAAAACTAGCATATGCAAGGAAGAAGAAAGAGACGATAGCAATCTCAACATGACGAGAGGTAATTTAGTAACATGAAAATTTCTACAACCATATTTTCCTCTCTCTTAATAATTACATGTGGGATCATAAGAAAATTCAACAAAATAGCTATCACATAAAATATTTTCAACATGATCCACATGCATGCAAAGTTGACACTCTTCCAAAATAGTGGGATTATCATTAACTAAAGTCATGACCTCTCCAAACCCACTTTTATCAAAAACTTCATAAGATTGAACATTATCCAAATATGTGGGATTTAAATTAGACACTCTTCCAAACCCACTTTCAGTATTATTGCAGACATTATTATCAATCTCATATTCATCATGGGGCTTAAATAAAATTTAAAGATTATAAGAAGAATCACTCAATTCATGATCATTGCAACAAGTAGTGGACTTATCAAAACTAGCATCCCCAAGATTAGGGTTTTGCATATCATTAACACAACTGACATTAATAGAATTTATAATAAAATCATTGCAATCATGCTTTTTATTCAAGGGGCTATCGTGAATCTCTTCATAAATTTCTTCATCACAATTTCCAGATTCACGAATTTCAAGCAAAGCTTCATAAAGATAATCTAGTGCACAAAACTCATTAGCAATTGGTTCATCATAATAGGATCTCTTAAAAAGATTAGCAAGCGGATGAGGATCCATAGATCTTAGGTTCTCTGTTTAGCAATAAATAAACAACTATTTCAACCAAACGAGCAAACGAGCCAAGTAAGACATCAAAGCAAACGAAAATACGAACAGAAGAAGGGCGAATAAAATGGCAAGGGTGAAGTGGGGGAGAGGCAAATGACAAATAATGTAATGCGAGGGAGATGAGTTTATGATGGGTACTTGGTATGTCTTGACTTGAGCAAAGACCTCCCCGACAACGGCGCCAGAAATCCTTCTTGCTACCTCTTGAGCATGCGTTGGTTTTTCCCTTGAAGAGGAAAGGGTGATGCAGCAAAGTAGCGTAAGTATTTCCCTCGGTTTTGAGAACCAAGGTATCAATCCAGTAGGAGGCTCCTCACAAGTCCCACACGCCAACACAAACAAACAAGAACCTCGCAACCAACACGATAAAGGGGTTGTCAATCCCTTCACGGCCACTTGCGAAAGTGAGATCTGATAGAGATAATATGATGAGATAAATATTTTTGGTATTTTTATGATATAGATTGAAAAGTAAAGATTGCAAAATAAAGTAGATTGGAAACTTATATGATAGAGAATAGACCCGGGGGCCATAAGTTTCACTAGTGGCTTCTCTCAAGATAGCATAATTATTACAATGGGTGAACAAATTACTGTCGAGCAATTGATAGAAAAGTGCATATTTATGAGAATATCTAGGCATGATCATGTATATAGGCATCACGTCCGCAACAAGTAGATCGAAACGATTCTGCATCTACTACTATTACTCCACACATCGACCGAGTCCTGCCTGCATCTAGAGTATTAAGTTCATAAGAACAGAGTAACACATTAAGCAAAATGACATGATGTAGAGGGATAAACTCAAGAAATATGATATAAACCCCATCTTTTTATCCTCGATGGCAACAATACAATACGTGCCTTGCTTCCCCTACTGTCACTAGGAAAGGACACCGCAAGATTGAAGCCAAAGCTAAGCACTTCTCCCATTGCAAGAAAGATCAATCTAGTAGGCCAAACCAAACTGATAGTTCGAAGAGACTTGCAAAGATAACCAATCATACATAAAAGAATCCAGAGGAGATTCAAATATTTCTCATAGATAAACTTGATCATAAACCCATAATTAATCGAATCTCGACAAACACACCGCAAAAAGAGTTACATCGAATAGATCTCCAAGAAGAGGAAGGAGAACTTTGTATTGAGATTCAAAAAGAGAGAAGAAGCCATCTAGCTAATAACTATGGACCCGAAGGTCTGCGGTAAACTACTCACAACTCATCGAAGAGGCCTTGGTGATGATGTAGAGGCTCTCCATGGTCGATTCCCCCTCTGGCGAAGCACCGACGAAGGCTCCAAGATGGGATCTCGCGGATACATAAGGTTGCGGCAGTGGAAATAGTTTTTGTGGTGCTCCTGGATGGTTTCAGGGTACGTGGATATATATAGGAGGAACAAGTAGGTCGGTTGAGCCACCAGGGGCCCACGAGGGTGAGGGGTGCGCCGGGCACCCTCGTGGCCGCCTCGTTTGCTGCTTGACGTCCACTCCAAGTCTCCTGGTTTGCGTTTGTTCCAAAAAGATCGCTCCCGAAGGTTTCATTCCGTTTGGACTCCGTTTGATATTCCTTTTCTGCGAAACACTGAAATAGGCAAAAAATAGCAATTCGGGCTGGGCCTCCGGTTAGTATGTTAGTCCCAAAAATGATATAAAAGTGTATAGTAAAGCCCATAAACATCCAAAACAGGTAATATAATAGCACAAAACAATCAAAAATTATAGATACGTTGGAGACGTATCCTTGGGGGGCTTCAACATGGAGCAGGCGGACACGGAGTTCGCCCAGTTAGAGGAGATGGCGGAGTAGCAGGCCATCCTGGAGTCCATCCAGGATGAGGGCTATGTGGAGGCCAACTGGGCGTTCCTCCGGCGGGAGTAAGCGGACTCCATGCGCTCTTCACCGAACTCAACACGAAGATAGAGGCGGGGGAGGCCGGAGCGGAGCAGTTGGAGGCTAGAGCTACAGCTGCAGCCCATGCTGCCGGAGCCGGGCATGAAGGTCGTTGCGATCTCCGACGAGGAGAAGCTAGCATCAACGTAGTACATATGTTCTACTTCCTTTTGCATGTCTTTGTATGGATTTAAGAATCTAGTACGAGATGTCCAGATGCAACAAGTGAAATTCGAGGCGTGCCCGATCACTGCCCGTGGAGGCGCCCGGGGGCGTCCGCGGGCGTTAGAGGGGCCATATTTGTCATATGTGCCTGTAGATACTCTTATGGCTCGTTGCTATGGTACTAGCAAAGGCAAGAGATGTGTGCACACAAAAAACAGTCGTCAGATACATATCTAGGAAACCCTAGTGATTCATATTTTCCTCTAGCTTTTCTCACATGACAAGCAAAGCTTATGACTAGAGTCAACCTAAAAAAAATACACATCATTAAGCCTACTAACTGTGATGAATAGGAATCCATCCAGCACCTTATGTATCACTGTGTAGTTGCCATAAATATTTGGCCTCTTATCAGGGAACATTTTGGCATACAAATTGGCTTTGATTTTATGGTTGTAGCTAGATTCTAGATTATAATAATATAATCTCTCTCCTAGACACTGTTTTTGCTGCTTCTATGCAATGTATTTGGAAATATAGGAACTATATGATCTTTAGCAATATGCCAAGTCTATCTATGATCTTATGTGTGGTGGAATATTTCAAAAACTGTCGGGTTATGGATGATTCGGTCGTCAGATCTGAGCAAACAGAGGCTGGAGACATTTTCCAAGTTCCTCGCAAATTTCCCGAGGAAGCCTCTATGATCTTTTTGTGGTTGAATGATGATGTGCTACAGATGCCTATCTTGGCCCTCTCTCCTCCAACTGGTAATTTTTCAGATAGGCTTGATCGCAAGAGGATATTTGATGACCCAGCACCTTTTTTGAGACTAAGCCGCCGCTATTTTGATCCCTTGTGAAACTCAAGCCTAAGAAGAACAAATGCACAATCCTGAGCGCAATATCGCAAGAGGATATTTGATGATCTCTACTAACTGCCTGCGCCCCTCCCCCTCTCAAGGCAAGGCATGCTTCTTTGAAGTCCAAGCCTGAAGCATGATGCCCGTGGAACGAAGTTTCTCTGTTTGTCATCTGCATGTGTTGTAACCAGGGGCCTTTGTCTCCCATTGTATTTATGTCTTGAGGTACGTGGTCGTTTTTCAAGGGTTTTTTCTTCATGTTCCTTGTTTTTACCTTCTGAACATGATCCTATAACTACTCTCTAAGCTGTTATATGGATTATGTGGTTTCACTCTATGTAATGGAGTCACGTAGTGTGAAAGGATAGATACGATCGACTAGAGGGGTGTGAATAGAAGACTACAAAATTTTATCTTTCTTGTCAATTCTAAGGTTTAGAGGATAAATAGGGTTCACTAGATAGGATAAGTAGGGTTCACTAGATATGCAACTAGGTGAACACAACCTATATGACAAGCAAGCTTAAAGCAATGTATGCTAGGCAAGAAACTAATTAGCAAGCCAACTAGCATACAAGACAAAGTAAAGTGCGGGAAAAGATTAACCACAATGGAGATGAGGACGCGGATTTTATCCCGAAGTTCACTCTTCCTTGGGGAAGAGCTAGTCTCCGTTTAGAGCGGTGCCGGAGCCAAAACTTGCGGAACGCCACTGACGGCTCACCGTAATCTCTTTCAAGTCACCCCCAATGGATGAGCCTCGAATCAATCGGGGTTGGTCTTAAAGGCGACCATCACACCTTTACAAACTTCTTCGGAGCACACCACAAACAAGGAAGCTTGCGGAGGAACCTCTTACCGCCTAGGAGCCCAAGCTCCAAGAGCAACAAGTCAATGGAGAAGAAATGTTGCAGGGAACGCGATTTGGTTTGGTCAAAGTGTAGATCGGGTCTTGCTCTCCCAATCCCCAAACTTTCAACAAGTTTGGGTGGAGGGATTGAGAGTATTGAGAAAAATGAGGTGTAGCAATGGTGGAGCTCAACAATACATTGGGGTTGGGGATGGAGGAGGAAGATGGGGGGGTATTAATAGTGTTCTTGGGCTGGGCACTGTTTCTTCCCGTTGGACTTGGACCCCGTGCACACGGGCTAAGTTATCACCATGCGCACGGGGTACTCAGGAACTTACGCAGCACCCCGTGTGCACGGGGGTTGAAAGACCTCATGCGCATGGGGTACCCAGGGACTTACGCAGCACGCCATGCGCACGGGGTACCCAGGGAGTTCCAAAGGACACCGTGTGCACAAGGTATCCAGAAACTTTCGGTTGCAAACTTTCTGGGTACCACAATAAGCACAGTATGGAAAATTTGTTGTAGGAGAGGGAAGGCCGGTACATAAGTTTTGGAAATGGCGTTCCCACACAACATAGATCAACAAAGACCCCTCTTAATAGTGCGGTCTTTCCTATGACTCGAATCGGACCAAAAAAAGAAAACCTTCGAAACCGGTAGACCATGCCATTGATCTTTTTGAATTGGGGGGGGGGGGTCGCACACCTCCATCAAAAATAACTTGGAACCAATATCTTGAGATAGACTTTAGCAACCAATATTAGTTCCACTAACCATATTGCAATCACACCAAAATATAATTTAAATGACAACATGGTTAGGACATGGCATCAAAGATACATCTAAGCAAGAAGCCATGCTACAATGGTTGATTATAGGAGCTCACCCTATGTGTGTGCACGGATAAGAGATATGCTTGAGTATGCATCAAGCCCACACATATGAGGCTCCCCCAAGATCAATATTGTCAAGACATGAGATTAACATACAAAACCTATAACGGTGCCTGGAACTCATGTAACGGTGTGATGAGCAAGTATCATGGGACAACATAATAATAGAATACTCATAATAAGCATATGAGGTCCATGAAGAAAATAGAGTCTCACAAACTAACAATGAGTAGCTCACAACCACACTAAGGAAAGCAAACAACAGTATCTCGAGCCAATTAAACACAATCAACAAAGCGAAATAACCACGAGGCTTGAGATGATAACACACTCTAAAAGACACCACTTCTCTCCATTTGTTATCAAGACAACAAAAAGGGAAAAGGCAACACAGAGACAAAACTAGACAAGAGGAGACGCGCTCAAAGCATCATCGTCATCATCAAAGCGCCACCCTACCATCCGAAAGGAATGAGCTGTGGCCTCACCGTTGTTGTCCTCGGACCCTAGGCCAATCTCCTCACCAGCTGCAGCATGCTCAGCCTTCTTCTGATGGCTCACAAGCTTGTCCTTGTTGATCTCCTTGACCTGATGGCATTGAATGGACTTACATATCTTGAACAAGTTGATCATGGTCTTGAACAGAGACTTCTTGTCCCCTCTGGTGAAGCTAGCCTCAGACACTATCTTCTTGCCCTTACCACGAGGGATCTGGGCAGTGGAGGACATGCCAGGAGTGTACGTGGTACGCTCATCGGGCCTAGAATTGTGCCCCTTCTTCGGAGGCACATATGGAGCAGTAGCGGTAGGGGTCCAATTGGAGTTGCGTTTAGGGACCGACGTCTTGTACTGAGAGATGTACTCAGCTGGGCAGGCAAACTCAATCAACGCCCGGGTGAACGGAGCATAGATTAAATACTTGTTCTCTTGCACACACTCACGAAGCTCGTAGAACATGAAATCCAGAACATCCACCTTCTTCTTCTGATGCAAGTACACAAAAACATCCAACATGGAACTCCTCACATTATGGGAATCACCTGCCTTAGGTGTGAGTATGTACCTCAGGATATGGAGCATAGTATCATAGATAGATACAAGGTCTTTGATGGAACTAGTGACAAATGACTTCTCTTGTTTATATGCAACAACAATCTCATCCTTGTGCCCACTCTCACGAACACGATCGAACTCATCACTTGCATCCTCTTCATCAAAGAACAGTAAGGAATAATCTCAGAAAACATGGCCATAGGAGTAGAGTACCGATGCATCCTAGACATCCACGTGAGGGTGCGCGTAGAGTCATTGGAGAAGTACATGGTGGCAAAGAACTGCATCACGAGATCCTCATTGTATGGATGGTTGAATGTGAGTAAAGTAAGAAGGTCCAATCTCCAAGGAGCATAATATACGCCAGAGTAGATATGATCATTTGTCCCAGAGACACTCAACACTGACATGTTTGTGCAGAGCAAACTTCTTGGCCTTTGTTGGAAGCAGCTCATGGTAGACTTCTGCTAGAACTCATTCTTGAACCGGGGATCCAACCCCAAACCGGTGGCAGCCTCATAAGGAAATGTCTGCCTCTCAACCCAATTCTCTGGTTGCCCCATTGGGCAAGAGGAAGCCCACTGAGATCGCGCCCGCCTGGAAAGGCTTGCTCGGGACTAGAATCCTCTTCATCTTCATCATCACCATCAACATAATCGTCCTCTGCATCTATCTCTACATCAGTGGGGTTGATATAGTGAGCATCTTCCTGAGAATCATACTCCTCCTATGAATCCTCTGAGGCCTCAACCAAGGCTGATTGGTGGCGGCACAACGAGCACGACCATGACCAGAACCCTGACCAATGCCCTTTATGGCCGACGACGAGCAATAGAGAATTCCTTAGAACTTGCCTTTGGGTGCTTGCGACGAAGCTCGTACCTCTTGTCAGCGGAGTCTGAAACACACAAGCAACAACAACACAACACGCAAAATACACACAAATAAGTACAAGTGCCCGAGATGATTGGCGAGGAATGGAATAGAAAATAAACAATGTCGACAACCCTGTGTTCCCCGTGCGCACGAGGGCTAGACCAATGTGGACACGGGGTTCCCGTGCGCACGGTAAATGACTATGGACACAGGGGCCCGTGCACATGTTTGACAACTCTGAGTGCTCAAGTTTGTTTTAAAAGAAAAGGAACAAAAAGAAATGAATAAGCTAATAATTAAGCGGATGCAAGTATTTGTTTTCATGCTAGATTAAACTTTGACAAGGAGCATAGAATTCTTTCGTGAAGCTCTGGTGGTCTGGTTATCGAAATGTATATATATTACCTAACTAAGCATTTGCTAGGTTGGAGAAATATCCATCATGCTTATAGTTTGTAGAGAATACAAGGACACACCTTTGGGCAAAAATTTTTTTGATGATCTAGATGGATAACTTTGGTTTATCAATCTTTTACATGAGAACGAGCAAGGTTTAAGCTTGGGGATGTTGATGAGTGAATTTTATGCATACTCTTTAGAGTATATTCTAGTGCCAAAATCTCTCATATCATATCCATCTAGCACTTATTCATGTCCCGAATGCATAGTTTTCAGTATTTACTTATTTTACCAAGTTCGTTGCACCATTTTATTTTTATTTAGTTTTTATAAGTTTCCCTTTGTTTTGCGGTCTTTCTAGGTGCGTTGACATGTTCATGGACTTGGGGCATCAAAAGAATCAAGTTGGGGATCAAACCAGAAAAGTTCCAGGCACCAGATCAAAGCCATTTGAAGAGTTTGATGATTTGACATTTACGAAAGTGTCCAAAATGAATATCCAAGGCCTTTGACGCTTTGGGATTTTCTCTAGAAATCCAACGAGCCCAAGAACATCAAAATCGAAATTCGCATGAAGAAAAGGTGACCAAAATATGAAAGAGCTCCTGAAGTCCACATAGAACGACGACCTTCCATAGGAGCATATCTGCTCGTATGGATGCTCATATGAGCTGCCGACAACCATGAAAACTGGCCAGAACCTTCCATACTTTTCTCCAACTCCGTCCCTGTTTTTCCCTATGGGATACTTGACGACCATGGCTTGTATTTGACGTGGATTTGCCCCCTCTAGAGCCCTTGGATTAAGGGGAGGAGGCTACATCAATGGAGGATATCCGAGGAGGCCTCTTATAAGAAGACCTCCAACCCTAGCCGCTGGGCACAACCATCTTCATCCTCCACAAGTTCCACCGGTCACGGCCACACCTGCATTGCAGCAAATCCACCATAAAGAGGGAAGACAAGAAGGAGGAGGGGAGGCTCGCCCTACATACAATGCCGGCCGGAGGGCAGATGCCCTCTCCATCTCAAACATTATGCCCTCTGCATCTCCAACATCATGTTGGCCTTCAACTTGTCTCTATCCTAGATGTACTCCATCTACATCTTTGAGTGAATTACTAGTTCTTGGGGAATAGGATGAATTCTAGTTTGTACTAGCACCGAAATTTTTTGCGATATGAAATCACCTTTTCATATATTGTTAACTTTCTTCATGATGTTGGATGAAGTGCACCATCGAAAATTCTCGAATCTTGGACAGAAGAATATAACTATCGGGTGAAGTGGAGAGCGTAGAAAGCAAGTGAAAGTACAATCTCTAGGGAAGTGGAGGATACAATGATAGTGTAACCTCTGTCTATCCAAAAGTCTACATAGCAGTTCCAATGCGTCTCTACCAATTCGATAGGGGAATAACGGAGAACGTCCATTGGACGCGTCCTCGAGTATCATTTCCATAATCTGCTAGGGGGGGGGAGGTGGTGGCATGTGTGATATGTTTATGCGTAGCGCCATATACTGTACCAGGCTCTAGAACATAGGGTAGTAGTGATTCCGAATGCCTCAAGAATTCCCTTTTACTCAAGCATCGCCCCCTTATATTATTTGTTGTTTAATTTACATTTTTACCTTTGCTTAGTTGTTTAGACAAAACCACCTTGATTATTGCTCTGTTAGAACATGGCGAATAGACTAATTCCAAAGAATGCTCCGGGTGTGGACGTAGACGTGTGTGTGATAACATAGCTGCAGGGTTGGTAGTTACCTATGCAACACCACTCCGTGTAGGATTGATATACTCTACTTACCACGAATTGCAAGAGCCTTATGCCCTTAGGCCTCATTTGGATTCAAGGGATCCCGGGGGGATCCCCACTATTTCCCGGAGTTGGACCAAGGAGATCCACCACGTCATTTGGACTGCATCATTCTCGAGGTAACCCTGCCCGACCCATGTCCTTTCCACGGGAAGGAAAGCCATGACCCTAGAGCTCGGGGAGGAAACCCACGGCTCGAGCGAGACGAGCGAACGGCTGCACCGTCGACCAAGATCCAGCGTCCCTGACCTCCGAGCTCCTCCGCCGGCGACCTCCGAGCTCCTTTGCCGGCGACAGAAGTGACGCCCCCGACCCCCTCCCTCTGGTGCTGAGGATCCAAGCTCCACCCCTCCATCGACAGTGACGGACCGTGGCCGTAACCGTTCTGCTTCCCCGGATCTCCCCTCGGCCTCCAAGCTGTGATCCCCTCTGGCAAAGGCAACGACGACGGTTTCACGGACGTATTCATCTCATCTGATCAAGGGTTAGCCCCCCAATACATTTTTCTTCAGTCTATGCCTTCACCGTCCCCGATTTTGAACCAACAATTCCATTGGAGCTTGTATTTTTCTTGTGTAGCTGCTCTACACTTGTTGTAGAGCAAAGCTTGCATCAGTATTTTTACCTATTTTTACTCTCGTTCTGAAATACATCTAGTAGGTGCGGCCAGTACTATGTTATTCTCCTACATATAGATGTATATGCATCTGAAATGGAAAGTACTTGGATGACCTTGACAACATCATACTGATTGTAATAACTTGCATAAGACTCTGTATTCGAAGATGTTCCAGTCCTGCATTATTTAACAGAATTACCATTAAAGAAAATTTAGGACAGAAATATATTTCCAGGATAGGCTAGAGAAAAGGTTGGTATTTGTGGGGTAGCACTCAAACTACATCTATGCACTAAATTCACATTAGAACTACATTGCTAGTATATCCAGTGACATTGAATTGTGAGGAACCAGTCTATATAGTAAAAATACAAATTCTTGACTAGAGCATGCAGTTTGATGATATTTTTCATGTAACTTACTAAGTTTTCTACCCCTTTTATATCTGTATGCAAGTTTGGTTATTGGTCATGTAGCTATGGGATGTATCTTACAATTTTTAATTATTTAAGATAATCTTCAGTCTAACCAAATAATCTCGTGAGCTGGTTGATCCAGTCTTCTAGTTTGATTTCTTTGATTGTTCAGTTCATCAAAGGTGATAGTTTCCTTGTCCAGGGAAGCCACTGAAGAAGCTTGCTCTGTTTCTTGTGTATGTGTCCTGCATTTTCAGACTCCAACCGACTAAGCCATTCTTGTTTTGTTAGTTTTGGTAGTGAAGCTCAACCAAACATGGTTTTGTAATGGGCTTAAAGACTTGATCCTCACTCAAATTTCAGACTCGATTATTAACCTAGTATATATTCCGTCCAAAGGGCAGTGAAGCTTGCACTGAAGATTGAGACAAACAATGTTGCTACTACATGCATGAGAGGAAAGGTGTGTTTCTTGAGAAAGGAGTGAAAATACCTGTAGAAAATATGTGGATGTGTTGGCAGCGTTAATGTGCTATTGAGGTTCTCTTCTAACTTATGCCTATCAAAAAAAATCTATATAGCTTCTTCGAAAATATATAGTCAAGGTTTGTCATAATAATAATATAGTTTCTATATATGTTCCTCATGATCATTATCACATAGTAGCAGTAGTAATATCATATTCATCTTGTAATATCTTTTTTGTTCTGTTCTGCTGACCAAATGCCTCCCTATCTTTTCTTCTTCTTTGACTGCCTAAGTTTATCCCAGGTTGCATCATTTTCCTTATCTATGGAAACGAAATTGAACTTGTTGCTTGATTGCTTGACTAATTTGGAGCTGATTGGTTTTCTTGTAGCCAACTGTAGGAGAGGTACAATCTCATGCATGTGCAGGTACTACTTCCTGTTAATCCCTTTATTGGAGATGCATGTTAATCCCTTTATTGGAGATGCATGTGCTGTTACCAGTACAGCAGATTAAAGGTCGTACATAGTATCAATATATTTTTTCTCGGTCTTTATAAAGTATAATTCTACATTCTGAAGTGGAAAAAACTACCTTGCCTATCGTGCCAAAATGTTTGCCTAGTTACGCTTTATTTGCTAACTTACATGAGTCCATTGTCACAATTTGGTTTATGTTAATTAATATGCAGTTACAGCTCTAATCCAAACAGGTTGGGTTGAACTGTAGGTAGATCGGTGATGTCCATAACCAATTGGACCTTTCCATGCTCGATTTATCTTGTGCAGATGATATGTGTGCCTTGTCATCTAGTAGAGAGGTTTCAGCTTTGTGTAACCACTTGTATAGAAAAAATCATGCTTACTTTTGATGTGAAATTGATTATGTTATTAAGAAGTGAAAAAAAACCATGCTTATAAAAATCATGATTATTTTTTCTCTGCAGGTTCCTTGCTGCAAGTCGATGGAAATGTTCGATAAGTTGATGATCGAAGTTTCCAAGTTTAGTTTGGAGAGTTTACATGGCTGATTTTTTTTAAATGGAACAAAATATTGTATCCCTTTTGGACTTGTAACTATAATTAGCATTTTCACTTTTGAAGCATGATCAACATACTATGCTTGTCCTCAATGACGCATAATTTGTTTGATGTGACATGTAAGACCGATACACATGTGTTGATGTGAGTTGAATATTTTGTTTTTTTTCTAATTATCTGTGTGTTTTGATTTTCCTCCAAATTTCTGTATTAATTTTATTCTCAAATTTCCTCAATTTCTGAGAAATTGGGCACTTTATATTCTGGGATTGGCACTATTATTAAAAAAAATGAAGCTACTTGTTGTCAGTTTTGATTATAATGATTCGTTTTTGAACTTTCCAAATTCCCCCCTTTTCCCTTGGTGCCCAAACAACAATTTGGTGATTTCCCGTGGTGGTCCATGGGGTTCCCAGGTGAGTAGGGAAAAACCCCATGGGGGTCTACTGCCCAGGGTTAATTATCCCCAACAACCAAATGAGGCCTTATAGGTCATCACAAGATAACATAGGGTTCTTGAAAAATTGAGATCGATCTTATTACTTGTTTTTAGTTAGTACTACATTAATAAAGTAGACCAGTAATAAGCAAACATAGCAGGATGATATATCTATTGGGGAACTGATACGTCCATTTTTCATCTTGCTTTTATATCAATATTTATTGCAATATGGGCTGTTACTACACATTATGTTACAATACTTATGCCTTTTCTCTCTTATTTTACAAGGTTTGCATGAAGAGGGAGAATCCCGGCAGCTGGAATTCTGGGCTGGAAAAAAGGAGAAAATATTAGAGACCTATTCTGCACAACTCCAAAGGTCGTCAAACTCCACGAAAGTCACTTTTGGAATATATTAAAAATATTGGGCGAAGAAAGCACCAGAGGGGAGCCACCCACTCTCCACAAGGGTAAGGGGCGCGCCTTACCCCCTGGGCGCGCCCCCTGCCTCGTGGGCCACCTGGAAGCCCCCCGATGCCCATCTTCTAGTATAAGGTGTCTTCTACCCTGGAAAAAATCATAAGGAAGCTTTTAGGACGAAGCGCCGCCATGTCGAGGCGGAACCTGGGCGGAACCAATCTAGGGCTCCAGCGGAGCTGTTCTGCCGGAGGAACATCCCTCCAGGAGGGGGAAATCGTCACCATTGTCATCACCATCGATCCTCTCATCTGGAGGGGGTCAATCTCCATCAACATCTTCACCAACACCATCTCCTATCAAACCCTAGTTCATCTCTTGTATCCGATCTTTGTCTCAAAACCTCAGATTGGTACCTGTGGGTTGCTAGAAGTGTTGATTACTCCTTTTAGTTTATGCTAGTTGGTTTATTCGGTGGAAGATCATATGCTCAGATCCTTTATGCATATTAATACCCATATGATTATGAACATGAAAATGATTTGTGTATAGTTACATTTGTTCCCGAGGACATAGGAGAAGTCTTGTTATAAGTAGTCATGTGAATTTGGTATTCGTTCGATATTTTGATGACATGGATGTTGTCTTTCCTCTAGTGGTGTTATGCGAACGTCGACTATATGAAACTTCACCATTATTTGGGCCTAGGGGAAGGCATTGGGAAGTAATAAGTAGATTATGGGTTGCTAGAGTGACAGAAGCTTAAACCCTAGTTTATGCATTGCTTCTTAAGGGGCTGATTTGGATCCATACGTTTCATGCTATGGTTAGGTTTACCTTAATTCTTATTTAGTAGTTGCGGATGCTTGCGAGAGAGGTCAATCATAAGTGGGATGCTTGTACAAGGAAGGGAAGTACCCAAGCACTGGTCCACCCTCATATCAAATTATCAAAGTACCGAACGCGAATCATATGAGCATGATGAAAACTAGCTTGACAATAATTCCCATGTGTCCCCGGGAGCGCTTTCCTTTATATAAGAGTTTGTCCAAGCTTGTCCTTTTCTACAAAAAGGATTGGGCCACCTTGCTGCACCTTGTTACCTTTGTTACTTGTTACCCATTACAAATTACCTTATCACAAAACTACCTGTTATCGATAATTTCAGTGCTTTGCAGAGAATACCTTACTGAAAACTGCTTGTCATTTTCTTCTGCTCCTCATTGGGTTCGACACTCTTACGTATCGAAAGTACTACGATAGATACCCTATACTTGTGGGTCAACAAGACTCTTTTCTGGCGTCGTTGCCGGGAAGTGAAGCGCCTTTGGTAGGTGGAATTCTGTAAGGAAATTTTTTTATAGTGTGCTGAAATTTACTGTCACTTGTTACTATGGAAAATAATCCTTTGAGGGGCTTGTTCGGGGTATCTTCACCCCGACCAATAGAGCAAAGAGTTGCTCCTCAACTTATTGAACCTACTAAAATGTTTACCTTGAAATTCCTTCGGGTATGATAGAGAAACTACTAGCAAATCCTTTATAGGAGATGGAACATTACATCCCGATATGCACCTAATCTATGTGGATGAAGTTTGTGGATTATTTAAGCTTGCAGGTATGCCCGAGGATGTTATCAAGAAGAAGGTATTCCCTTTATCTTTGAAGGGAAAGTCATTGACATGGTTTAGGCTATGTGATGATATTGGATCATGGAACTACAACCGACTGAAATTGGAATTTCATCAGAAGTTTTATCCTATGCATCTGGTTCATTGTGATCATAATTATATATATAATTTTTGGCCTCACGAAGGAGAAAGTATCGCTCAAGCTTGGGGGAGGCTTAAGTCAATGTTATATTCATGCCCCAATCATGAGCTCTCAAGAGAAATTATTATTCAAAAAATATTTGCTTGACTTTCTCTCAATAATCGATCCATGCTCGATACTTCTTGTACTGGTTCTTTTATGATGAAGACTATTGAATTCAAATGGGATTTATTGGAAAGAATTAAACGCAACTCTGAAGATTGGGAACTCGACAAAGGTAAGGAGTCAGGTATAACACCTAAGTTTGATTGTGTTAAATCTTTTATGGATACCGATGCTCTTCGTGAATTTAGCACTAAATATGGACTTGACTCTGAGATAGTAGCTTCTTTCTGTGAATCATTTGCTACTCATGTTGATCTCCCTAAGGAGAAGTGGTTTAAATATCATCCTCCCATTGAAGTAAAAGTAGTATAACCTATTAAATTTGAAGAAAAGACTATTACTTATAATGTTGATCCTATTGTTCCTACCGCTTAAATTGAGAAACCACCTTTCCCTGTTAGAATAAAGGATCATGCTAAAGCTTCAACTGTGGTTCGTAAGAGTAATGTTAGAACACCTACACCCCCTGAGCAAATTAAAGTTGAACCTAGTATTGCTATGGTTAAGGATCTCTTGGTCGATAATATTGATGGGCATGTTATTTACTTCGGTGATGAAGCTGCTAGAATTGCTAGACCCGATACTAAAAATAAACATAGACATGTTGTAGGCATGCATGTTGTTTCTGTTAAAATAGGAGATCATTGTTATCAATGCTTATGTGATATGGGTGCTAGTGTGAGTGCAATACCTCATTCCTTATACAAAGAAATTATGCATGATATCACACCCACTGAAATAGAAGGTATTGATGTTACTATTAAGCTTGCCAATAGAGATACTATTTCACCAATTGGGATTATTAGAGATGTTGAAGTCTTGTGTGGGAAAAGTAAATATCCTACTGATTTTATTGTTCTTGGTTCCCCCACAAGATGACTTTTGTCCCATTATATTTGGTAGACCCTTCTTGAATACTATTAATGCTAAGATAGATTGCAAAAGGGATATTGTTACTGTTGGATTAGGGGATATGTCTCATGATTTTAATTTTGCTAAATTCCGTAGACAACCCCATGATAAAGAATTTCCTAGTAAAGATGAAATAATCGGTCTTGCTTCTATTGTCGTGCCTCCTAATGATCCTTTAGAAAAATATTTGCTAGACCATGAAAATGATATGTTCATGAATGAAAGAAGGGAAATAGATGAAGTATTCTTTAAGCAGGGACCTATTTTGAAACACAACTTGCCTGTTGAAATCCTATGGATCCTCCTCCACCCAAGGGTAATCCCGTGTTTGAGCTTAAACCATTACCTGATACTCTTAAATATGCTTATCTTGATGAAAAGAAAATATATCCGGTTATTATTAGTGCTAACCTTTCAGAGCAGGAAGAAGAGAAATTATTGAAAACTCTGAAGAAGCTCCGTGCTGCTATTGGATATACTCTTGATGATCTTAAGGGCATTAGTCCCACTCTATGCCTGCACAAAATAAAATTGGAGAAAGATGCTAAACCAGTTGTCGATCACCAACGATGGTTAAATCCTAAGATGAAAGAAGTGGTAAGAAATGAAATACTAAAGCTTCTGGAGGCAGGTATAATTTATCATGTTGCTGATATTCAGTGGGTAAGTCCTGTCCATTGTGTCCCTAAGAAGGGAGGTATTACTGTTGTTCCTAATGATAAAGATGAACTGACCCCACAAAGAATTGTTACAGGTTATAGAATGGTAACTGATTTCCGCAAATTAAATAAAGATACTAGAAAATATCATTACCCTTTACCTTTTATTGATCAAATGCTAGAAAGACTATCCAAACATTCACATTTTTGCTTTCTAGATGGTTATTCTGGTTACTCTCAAATACCTGTGTCAAAAGAGGATCAGGATAAAACCACTTTTACTTGCCCTTTCAGTACCTTTGCTTATAGACGTATGTCTTTTGGTTTATGTAATGCACCTGCTACCTTTCAAAGATGTATGACTGCTATATTCTCTTACTTTTGTGAAAATAGTTTTGAGGTTTTCATGGATGATTTCTCCGTGTATGGAACTTATTTTGATGATTGCTTAAGCAACCTTGATAGAGTCTTGTAGAGATGTGAAGAAACTAATCTTGTCTTGAATTGGGAGAAGTGCCACTTTATGGTTAATGAAGGTATCGTCTTGGGGCATAAAATTTCTGAAAGAGGTATTGAAGTTGATAAAGATAAAGTTGATGCTATTGAAAAGACATCAAAGGTATAAGAAGTTTCCTTGGTCATGCCGGGTTTTATAGGAGGTTCACTAAAGACTTCAGAAAATTTCTAGGCCTCTGACTAATCTCTTACAAAAAGATGTTCCTTTTGTCTTTGATGATGATTGTGTAGAAGCATTTGAAATACTTAAGAAAGCCTTGATTTCCACACCTATTGTTTAGCCAACTGATTGGAATTTACCCTTTGAATTTATGTGTGATGCTAGTGATTATGCTGTAGGTGTTGTTATAGGGCAAAGAGTTGATAAGAAATTAAATGTTATCCAATATGCTAGTAAAACTCTAGACAGTGCCCAGAGAAATTATGCTACTACTGAGAAATAATTTTTAGTAGTTGTATTTGCTTGTGATAAGTTCAGACCTTATATTGTTGATTCCAAAATAACTGTTCACACTGATCATGCTGCTATTAAATACCTTATGGAAAAGAAAGATGCTAAACCTAGACTTATTAGATGGGTTCTCTTGCTACAAGAATTTGATTTGCATATTATTGATAGAAAGGGAGCTTAGAATCCCGTTGCAGACAACTTGCCTAGGTTAGAGAATGTTCTTGATGACCCACTACCTATTGATGATAGCTTTTCTGATGAACAATTAGCTGTGATAAATGCTTCTCGTACTGCTCCATGGTATGCTGATTATGCTAATTACATTGTTGCTAAATTTATACCACCTAGTTTCACATACCAGCAAAAGAAAACGTTTTTCTATGATTTAAGACATTACTTCTGGGATGACCCACACCTCTATAAATAAGGATTAGATGGTGTTATTAGATGTTGTGTACCTAAGCATGAACAGGAACAAATCCTACGCAAGTGTCACTCTGAGGCATATGGAGGGTACCACGCTGGAGATAGAACTGAACATAAGGTATTGCAATCCGGTTTTTATTGGCCTACTCTCTTCAAAGATGCCCGTAAGTTTGCCTTGTCTTGTGATGAATGTCAAAGAATTGGTAATATTAGTAGACGTCAAGAAATGCCTATGAACTATTCACTTGTTATTGAACCATTTGATGTTTGGGGCTTCGATTATATGGGACCGTTTCCTTCCTGTAATGGGTATACACATATTTTAGTTGTTGTTGATTACGTTACTAAGTGGGTAGAAGCTATTCCAACTAGTAGCGCTAATCATAACACTTCTATTAAGATGCTTAAAGAAGTTATTTTTCCGAGGTTTGGAGTCCCTAGGTACTTAATGACTGATGGTGGTTCACATTTTATTCATGGTGCTTTTCGTGAAATGCTTGCTAAGTATGATGTTAATCATAGAATTGCATCTCCATACCATCCACAATCTAGTGGTCAGATAGAATTGAGTAATAGAGAGCTTAAATTAATTTTGCAAAAGACTGTTAATAGATCTAGAAAGAATTGGTCCAAGAAACTTGATGATGCATTATGGGTCTATAGAACTGCATATAAAAATCCTATGGGTATGTCTCCATATAAAATGTTTTATGGAAAAGCATGTCACTTACCTCTCGAACTAGAACATAAGGCATATTGGGCTAATAAAGAGCTCAATTATGATTTCAAACTTGCCGGTGAGAAGAGGCCATTTGACATTAGCTCACTTGATGAATGGAGAACCCAGGCCTATGAGAATGCCAAACTGTTTAAAGAAAAAAGTTAAAAGATGGCATGACAAAAGGATACAAAAGCGTGAGTTTAATGTAGGTGATTATGTTTTGCTATACAACTTCCGTTTAAGATTTTTTGCAGGAAAACTTCTCTCTAAATGAGAAGGTCCTTACATTATCGAGGAAGTCTATCGTTCCGGCACCAAAAAAATCAACAACTTCGAAGGCACGAATCCGAAGGTAGTGAATGGTCAAAGAATCAAACATTATATCTCAGGTAATCCCATAAATGTTGAAACCAATGTTATTCACACTGTAACCCCGGAGGAGTACGTAAGGGACACTTTCTAGAATGTTTCAGACACTAAAAAGGAATAGGTATGTGGTACGGTAAGTAAACCGACTCCAAACTAGTTCTAATAGCATTTTTTCTCCATTTTGGAATATTCAAGAAAATAGCAAAATAAAAAGTAGTACGGAAAGGACACAAGACATCCACGAGGGTGGAGGGCGCGCCCTACCCGCTGGGCACGCCCCCTGCCTCATGGACCCCTCATGTGCCCTCCGGACTCCGTTTTCTTGCGTGATACTTCTTTTGGTCGGTAAAAAATCATTATATAATCTCCCGAAGGTTTTGACCACCGTACCATGACAAAATCCTCTGCTTTTGTTTCGAGCTGTTTTTCTGACAGATCTAGATCACCATGACGTCTTCAAGCGCCCCCAAGGACAAGTGTTCCGAGAAGGTCATCAACCCCTACCTCGCGGAGGTGCTGCAACACCATCAAACCATTGAGATACATGAGGGGGTGCTGCACATCCGCGATGTTGAGGGACCAAGGAGGACCGTAAGCGTGGAGACAAGACCCGAAGCAATAGAGCAACAAGTTTTAAAGTGCCAAGGGATGGTGGAACGTGGACTCAACGCCAACCACATGATGATCGCGGAGTTCACCAACAACCACAAGCTGGATGCCAAAAACATTGGGGAGACCATCTTCAAGCTTCACGAGAAAATCGAGCACCTCCAAGCCCAGATCTATGACCTTCAAAATCAAAACAATGAGTATGAATATAGATTCAAGAGGATGAGTTTGGCTGTAGATTTGAGGATCCCGGAGAATCGATCATCCTTCTATGATGGTGAGCCTATGCCTTGGAAGATGGACGACAATCCTACATCATCAACAACTCCATCATCACCACCCCCGAAGAAAGAGACATAATCACATGGGTATGGGCACTCCCCTTGGCAACTGCCAACCTTGGGGGAGGTGCCCCGGTATCGTATCACCATCACACTTCTGTCTTTACTGTTTATCTTAGTTCGGTCCTTTTGGTCATATCTTGATCTAGTAGAATAAAGTTTTAGTATGATCTAGCTTTGAGTTTTTGTGTTGATCCCTATCTATGTAATCTAGTCCGTGAGCTATATATAATAAAGATTAGTTTTGAGTCGAGGGCTTGGCTATCTTGCTATGATCTTGATGTAATAAAAGAAAGAATAAAAAGAAACAAAAAGATCATATTTTTCTTATGGAGAGTAATGACTTCACATATAAAGAGCATGATGAATAAAAGTTGTTGAGAGTTGAAAAACATAGTTTTGGTCATCGTGGCAATTAATACGAAGTAATAAAGAAAGAGAGGTTTTCACAAATGAATATACTATCTTAGACATCTTTTATGATTTTGAGCACTCATTAAAATATGACATGCTAAAAAGTTGATGTTGGACAAGGAAGACAACGTAATGGGTTATGTTTTCTTATATCCGAAATAAATTGTATTGTCATGGATCATCCAACATGTTGAGCTTGCCTTTCCCCCTCATGCTAGCCAAATTCTTTGCACCAAGTAGAGATACTACTTGTGCTTCCAAACATCCTTAAACCCAGTTTTGCCATGAGAGTCCACCATATCTGCCTATGGATTGAGTAAGATCCTTCAAGTAAGTTTTCATTGTTGCAAGCAATAGAAATTGCTCGCTAAATATGTATGATCTATTAGTGTGGAGAAAAATAAGCTTTATACGAGCTTGTGATATGGAATAAATAAAAGAGACGAGCAGCATAATAAAGGTCCCTATGACAAGTGGCAATATGAAGTGACGTTCTTTTGCATTAAGATTTTGTGCATCCAACCATAAGAGCACATGACAACCTCTGCTTCCCTCTGCAAAGGGACTATCTTTTATTTTTTGTCTTATACCTTATACAAGAGTCATGGTGATCTTCACCTTTCCTTTTTACACTTTATCCTTTGGCAAGCACTATGTGTTGGAAAGATCCTGATATATATCCAATTGGATGTGGGTTTTCATAAAGCATTATTGTTGACATTACCCTTGAGGTAAAAGGTTGGGAGGCATGTTAGAAATTGTGAAAGACCAAATGATAGTTGAGTATGTGGACTTGCTGAAAAGCTCTTATATTGACTCTTTCCGATGTTATGATAAATTGCAATCGCTTCAATGACTGAGATTATAGTTTGCTAGTTTTCAATGAAGTTTCTGATTCATACTTTACATTGTGAATAGATTGTTACTTTAGCATAAGAAATCATATGACAATATATATATATGTGTTGCTATTCTAAGAATGAACATGAAGCCCTCATGTCTGTATTTTATTTTATCGACACCTCTATCTCTAAACATGTGGACATATTTTTTGATATCGGCTTTTGCTTGAGGACAAGCAAGGTCTAAGCTTGGGGGAGTTGATACGTCCATTTTGCATCATGCTTTTATATCAATATTGATTGCAATATGGGATGTTACTACACATTTTGTCACAATACTTATGCCTTTTCTCTCTTATTTCACAAGGTTTACATGAAGAGGGAGAATGCCGACAGCGGGAATTCTGGGCTGGAAAAGGAGCAAATATTAGAGACTTATTCTGCACCACTTCAAAAGTCCTGAAACTCCACGAAAGTCAATTCTGGAATACATTAAAAATATTGGGCAAAGAAAGCAATAGAGGGGGGCCACCCACTGTCCACGAGGGTGGGGGGCGCGCCTACCCCATGGGCGCGCCCCCTGCCTCGTGGGCCACCTGGAGGCCCCTCGATGCGCATCTTCTGGTATAAGGTGTCTTTTGCCCTGGAAAAAAATCACAAGGAAGCTTTCAGGACGAAGCGCTGCTGTGTCGAGGCGGAACCTGGGCGGAACCAATCTAGGGCTCCAACGGAGCCGTTCTGCCGGGGAAACATCCCTCCGAGAGGGGGAAATCATCACCGTCGTCATCACCATCGATCCTCTCATCGGGAGGGGGTCAATCTCCATCAACATCTTCACAATCACCATCTCCTCTCAAACCCTAGTTCAACTCTTGTATCCGATCATTGTCTCAAAACCTCAGATTGGTACCTGTGGGTTGCTAGAAGTGTTGATTACTCCTTGTAGTTGATGCTAGTTGGTTTATTCGGTGGAAGATCATATGTTCAGATCCTTTATGCATATTAATACCCCTCTAATTATGAACATGAATATGATTTGTGAGTAATTACGTTTGTTCCTGAGAACATGGGAGAAGTCTTGTTATAAGTAGTCATGTGAATTTGGTGTTCGTTCGATATATTGATGACATGTATGTTGTCTTTCCTCTAGTGGTGTTATGTGAACGGCGACTATATGACACTTCACCATTATTTGGGCCTAGGGGAAGGCATTGGGAAGTAATAAGTAGATGATGGGTTGCTAGAGTGACAGAAGCTCAAACCCTAGTTTATGCATTGCTTCTTAAGTTGCTGATTTGGATCCATATGTTTCATGCTATGGTTAGGTTTACCTTAATTCTTATTTAGTAGTTGTGGATGCTTGCGAGAGAGGTCAATCATAAGTGGGATGCTTGTCCAAGGAAGGGCAGTACCCAGGCATCGGTCCACCCACATATCAAATTATCAAAGTACCGAACGCGAATCATATGAGCATGATGAAAACTAGCTTGACGATAATTCCCATGTGTCCTCGAGAGCGCCTTACTTTATATCAGAGTTTGTCCAGGCTTGTCCTTTGCTACAAAAAGGATTGTCCACCTTGCTGCACCTTGTTACTTTGTTACTTGTTACCCGTTACAAATTACCTTATCACAAAACTATCTGTTACCGATAATTTTAGTGCTTGCAGAGAATACCTTACTGAAAACCGCTTGTCATTTCCTTTTGCTCCTCGTTGGTTTGGACACTCTTACTTATCGAAAGGACTATGATAGATCTCCTATACTTGTGGGTCATCAGGAACATAGCATGCAATTTCAAAAAAATTCCTACGCTCACAGAAGATCTATCTAGGAGATGCATAGCAATGAGAGGGGGAGAGTGTGTCCACATACCCTCGTAGACCGAAAGCGGAAGCATTGGACAATGCGGTTGATGTAGTGGAACTTCTTCTAGCTCCGACCGATCAAGTACCGAACGTACAACACCTCCGAGTTCTGCACACGTTCAGCTCGATGACGTTCCTCACCCTCTTGATCCAGCAAGGTGTCGAGGAAGTAGATGAGTTCCGTCAGCACGACGGCGTGGTGACGGTGATGGTGAAGTGATCCGCGCAGGGCTTCGCCTAAGCACCACGACAATATGACCGGGGTGTAATCCGTGGAGGGGGGGGGCGCACACGGCTAACAGTTGTTGTTGTATGTTGTAGGCGCCTCCTCCTCACGTATATATAGGTTGGAGAGGATGAGAGGCAGCCAAGGGGGCGCCCCAAGTAGGAGGGATCCTACTTGGGGTCCTCTCCCAATTCGGCCAACCCCCTCTCCTATTCCTATTTGGAGTAGGAAGGGAAGAGGGGGAAGGGGGAATCCTATTCCCTTTTCCTTTCCTCCTTCCCCTTTCCTTCTCCAATTTGGCCAGCCCATATGGGGGGCGCACCAGCCCCTTTGTAGCTGGTGATTTTCCCCTCTTGGCCCATATCTTTTGCCAGGGGTGTCCGGAACCCCTTCTGGTGACCCGATAAGTACCCGGTGCTTCCGGAAACACTTTCGGTGTCCGAATACCATCGTCCTATATATCAATCTTTACCTCTCGGCCATTTTGAGACTCGTCATCATTTACGTGATCTCATCCGAGACTCCAAACAACATTCGGTCACCAAATCACATAACTCATATAATACTATATCATCATCGAACGTTAAGCGTGCGGACCTTACGGGTTCAAGAACTATGTAGACATGACCGAGACAACCCTTCGGTCAATAACCAATAGCAGAACCTGGATGCTCATATGGGCTTCCACATATTCTATGAAGATCTTTATCGGTCGAACCGTTATGACAACATACATTATTCCCTTTGTCCATCGGTATGTTACTTGCCCAAGATTCGATCATCGGTATCTTCATACCTAGTTCAATCTTGTTACCGGCAAGTCTCTTTACTCATTTCGTAATACATCATCCTGCAACTAAATCATTAGTCACTTTTCTTGCAAGGCTTCTTATGATGTGTATTACCGAGAGGACCCGGAGATACCTCTCCGATACTCAGAGTGATAAATCCTAATCTCGATCTATGCCAACCCAACAAACACCTTCGGAGATACCTGTAGAGCATCTTTATAATCACCAAGTTACATTGTGACATTTGATAGCACACAAGGCATTCCTCCAGTATCCGGGAGTTGCATAATCCCATAGTCGAAGGAATATGTATTTGACATGAAGAAAGCAATAGAAATAAAACTGAACGATCATAATGCTAAGCTAAGAAATGGGTCTTGTCCATCACATCATTCTCCTAATGATGTGATCCCATTCATCAAATGACAACACATGTCTATGGTTAGGAAACTTAACCATCTTTGATTAACAAGCTAGTCTAGTAGAGGCTTACTAGGGACACATTATTTTGTCTATGTATCCACACATGCATCAAGTTTTTGGTTAATACAATTCTAGCATGAATAATAAACATTTATCATGATATAAGGAAATATAAAATAACAACTTTATTATTGTCTCTAGGGCATATTTCCTTTAGTCTCCCACTTGCACTAGAGTCAATAATCTAGTTCACATCGCCATGTGATTTAACACCAATAGTTCACAGCTTTATGTGATTAAAACACCCATAGTTCACATCGCCATGTGACCAACACCCAAAGGGTTTACTAGAGTCAATAATCTAGTTCACATCGCTATGTGATTAACACCCAAAGAGTACTAAGGTGTGATCATGTTTCGCTTGTAAGAGAAGTTTAGTCAACTGGTCTGCCACATTCAGATCCGTATGTATTTTGCAAATTTATATGTCTACAATGCTCTGCATGGAGCTACTCTAGCTAATTGCTCACACTTTCAATATGTATCCAGATTGAGACTCAGAGTCATATGGATTGGTGTAAAAGCTTGCATCGACATAACTCTTTACGACGAACTCTTTATCTCCTCCATAACTGAGAAATATTTCCTTAGTCCTCTAAGGATAATTTTGAACGATGTCTAGTGAGGTACTTCTGGATCACTATTGTACCCCCTTGCCAAACTCATGGCAAGCTACACAACAGGTTTGGTACATAGCATGGCATACTTTATAGAACCTATCGTTGAGGCATAGGGAATGACTTTCACTCTCTCTCTAT
The DNA here is from genome assembly GCF_018294505.1 of Triticum aestivum. Classification (NCBI taxonomy): domain Eukaryota; kingdom Viridiplantae; phylum Streptophyta; class Magnoliopsida; order Poales; family Poaceae; genus Triticum; species Triticum aestivum. The sequence continues at coordinate 681,788,768 of NC_057798.1, read as the reverse complement.
CTTCTGCCGTGGTCGGGTTTTGAGTCTTACTCAACTTCACACCTTTCAACATAGGCAAGAACCCTTTCATTGACTGATCTATTTTGAACTTCTTCAAAATCTCATCAAGGTGTGTGCTTTGTGAAAGTCCTATTAAATGTCTTTATCTATCCCTATAGATCATGATGCCCAATATATAAGTTGCTTCATCGAGGTTTTTCATTGAAAAATTCTTATTCAAGTATCCTTTTATGCTATCTAGAAATTGTATATCATTTCCAATCAATAATATGTCATCCACATATAACATCAGAACTGCTATAGAGCTCCCACTCACTTTCTTGTAAATACAGGCTTCACCGTAAGTCTGTATAAAACCATATGCTTTGATCACCTCATCAAAGCGTATATTCCAACTCTGAGATGCTTGCACCAGTCCATAGATGAATCACTGGAGCTTGCACACCTTGTTAGCACCTTTAAGATCGACAAAACCTTCTGGTTCCATCATATACAACTTTTCTTAGAGATATCCATTTAAGGAATGGAATTTTGACATCCATTTGCCAGATTTCATAAAATGTGGCAATTGCTAACATGATTCGGATGGACTTAAGCATCGCTACGGTTGAGAAAGTCTCATCGTAGTTAACCCCTTGAACTTGTCGAAAACCTTTTGTGACAAGTCGAGCTTTGTAGACAGTAACATTACCATCAGCATCAGTCTTTTTCTTGAAGATCCATTTATTCTCTATGGCTTGTCGATCATCGGGCAAGTCCACCAAAGTCCACACTCTGTTCTCATATATGGATCATATCTCTGATTTCATGGCCTCAAGCCATCTATCGGAATCTGGGCTCATCATAGCTTCTTCATAGTTCGTAGGTTTGTCTTGGTCTAGTAACATGACTTCCAAGACTGGATTACCGTACCACTCTAGTGTGGACCGTGCTGTGGTTGACCTACAAAATTCGGTAGTAAGTTGAGGTGAAGTTTCATGATCATCATCTTTAGCTTCCTCTCTAGTTGGTGTAGGCATCACGGGAATGATTTTCTCTGATGTACTACTTTCCAATTCGAGAGAAGGTATATTTACCTCCTCAAGTTCTACTTTCCTCCGACTCACTTCTTTCGATAGAAACTCCTCTAGAAAGGACCCATTCTCAGCAAGAAAGATTTTTGCCTTCGGATATGTGATGGAAGGTGTACCCAATTGTTTCCTTAGGGTATCCTATGAAGACGCACTTCTCCGATTTGGGTACGAGCTTATCAGGATGAAGCCTTTTGACATAAGCATCGCATCCACAAACTTTAAGAAATGATAGCTTAGGTTTATAGCCAAACCATAGTTCATATGATGTCGTCTCAACGGATTTAGATGGTTCCCTGTTTAACGTGAATGCACCTATCTCTAATGCATAACCCCAAAATGATATTGGTAAATTGGTAAGAGACATCATAGATCGCACCATATCTAATAAAGTACAGTTACGATGTTCAAACACACCATTACGCTGTGGTGTTCCAGGTGGAGTGAGTTGCGAAACTATTACACATTGTTTTAAATGAAGGACAAATTCGTAACTCAAATATTTGCCTCCGCGATCAGATCGTAGAAATTTTATTTTCTTGTTACAATGATTCTCCACTTCGTTATGAAATTTTTGAACTTTTCAAATGTTTCAGACTTGTGTTTCATTAAGTAGATATACCCATATCTGTTCAAATCATTTGTGAAGGTCAAAAAATAACGATACCCGCCGCGTGCCTCAACACTCATCGGACCGCATACATTGTTGGAGATAATTCTGGCATATCTCATAGTAGGGGTCCTAAGCTAGGCATCTTAGAGCGATGGTAACATGGACACAAGATTTTACCCAGGTTCGAGCTCTCACGAGGAGATAATACCCTACATCCTGCTTTTGATTGTATTGATATGAGGGATAGTACAGAGTACACGTATCTACCACGAGATAATGAGATGTAATGTAATCATCTATTGACTAGCCTGGCCTCGGTTTATATATGCACTGTAGGCCTAGGGTTTAGAGGGGTCCTTGTCTTGTGCGCCAAGTCTTGTGGAGATCTCCTTGTATTTGGCATGGGCTGCCCGAAGTGGCCCATTAGTGATCCGTCATGGGGGTCCTCGTCCAACCCACCTGACCGGGAGATGACGTGGTGAGTACCCCCTAGTCTGGGACTCCGTCAGTAGCCCCCTTGAACCGATCTTCAAGTTGTGGACGCTCCTCAGTTCTTCCAAACTATTCTTCGTCTTCGGCCGTCGGTCTTGAAAACTGGTTCAACAACTTTTTCCATCTCCAATCTCGAGGATTGCCGAAGTGTATCCGAAGACCTCACTCGTCGGGTATCCGCAGAGTTCATACATTAGGCATCCGAGGAGCCCCTTTAAGTTATCATCTTTTATTAATGCCTTGTAATCTTTACGCCACACCTCGGGTAATTTTTTCCCGTGGGGCGATATCCTCTTGCATCCTAGCTCCAACATCGAACTGCATTCGAGGTGTACTTTTATAACTGAAGTCCAATGTTGTTTGGCATCCGAGGTGGCATAGAATACCTCGGTTATGAAAAGTTTGGAGGAGTTCAGCCGAGCTTAGTGCCGAAAACATCCTCGGTGAAGCCAACCACTCGCATCCGAGTTCTATGCTAGGCTGCTTCCGAAGTGTGCGATTTATTCTCTGTCGAGATGTATAGTCAGTAGCCCTCAAGGTGTGTGTGGGTCTAAAACTAGAGATGCACCTAGTGGATGACATAAGACCGTTGATCCCAGTAGCCCCTGAAACTCAGGTCGATTTACGAAATCGGCCCGAGGATCAAATCCTAGCTCGCACTACAAAAAAAATACACTTCCGTGATGATATGTGTTTGTCACAGTAGGTCGCATTTTTTGTCATGCATGTACATCCATGACGATTTTATGATAGAATCAAGATAGTCATACTTGTGCTGTCGTAGAAGTGTTCCATGACATTACCAAAATTATCATCACGGAAGTGTCCACTTCCATGACGATAAATCGCGCATCACAGAAGTGCTTTCGTCAAGGGTGACCACACGTGGCATCAACCGTAACGGAACGCCGTTAAGCTATCGGGTCCGGTTTTGGATCCGATAACCCGTTAACAGCCCCGACCAATGGGGATTTTCCACGTGTAAAATCATCATTGGCTAGAGGAAACACGTGTCGGCTCACCGTTTGGACAGATATCATCCACTCATTGGACCCAAGGCGTCTATGATACGTCGACACATGGCACAGCCCAACAGAGGCCCATTCCTGTGAAAAGGCCGGCCCGTTTGACTTGGTTAAAAGGTGGCGGGCCAGCCCACGGAAAGCCTGTTAACGACCTGTTCGCATATATCCCATTTACATCCCGCTAACCTAGGGCCCGTTACGACCTCTCTGAATTAGGCCTAATTACGTCATCTGGGCTGTCCAATATGATTCCAGCCCGTTTTAACTTCCGGCCCATGTATTGCCCATGACGTCTTTCGGCCCAAAAGAGGCCCTTTGTAACTCTTGGCCCATTAACGGCCCGTGGTGAAACTGGCCCGTAATGAATAGTGTATCACTTTATACCCATTTACGACCCATTATTCCATTCGGCTGTTTCCAGCCCAAGTTATCCTTCGGCCTTCTCAGGGCCCATTTATTCTTGGGCTTATTTCTAGCATTCGGTTACTTACGACCAGTTACTGTCATTTTCTACTTGTGGGCCAAATTCAGCCCATGGTTACAGTCGGCCCGTTTGTAGCCCGTTAATACGTTGGGTCGTTTTCATGTAAAAAAAACCGTTGGGCTGTTTTCATAGAGTTATCAAATACGGCCTATTAACGGCCCGTTATGGTCCATGAATAGTATGACCCATGATTGGCGAAATGATGATACACCCCGTAGAGGGCCCATGGATCCTACGACCCATAAAAGGCCCATGGATCGTATGGCCAGTAGAAGGCCCATGGATCATACGGCCGATAGAAGGCCCATGGATCATACGGCCCATAGAAGGCCCATGGAACATACGACCCGTATAGAAGGCCAATGGATCCTACGGCCCGTAGAAGGCCCATGGATCATACGGCCTGCAGGAGGCCCATGGTTACAACAGTCCATGTGTTGCCATGATTATTTTGGCCTAGTTACCAAAAATAGGTTATTGTGGCCACTAGAAAAACACAGAAAAAGAACTGCAGTTACTACAAGCAAACAACTAAACAAGACAATAAGGAAATAAATAAGCAAGCAATTAACGCTAGCCTATTACCTCTATTACACATATTACATCCACTGGGCATCAAAGTTCGCCACCAGTGCAAATTAGGGAACAAAGCAGCATATTACATAAGTTGGCCGTCAAAATTGGCACCAGTGCAAATAAACATGGAAGCAAAACAAGAGCATAACTGAAACAACTTCAGAAGAGCTCAAGAAATGTTATCCTGGGTATCCACCATGTTGGCAATAAGCTTAGCAAGCTTATTAGCTTTGTCCTGTTTGGCGCTAAAATCTTCCAACGCTTGCTGTTGCACTAGAAAGTATGCATCTGAATGCTTCAGGGACTTCCGCAGTCCTTCCGCTTCTTGTCGCAACATAGTTGATCGATGTCTTTTAGCTTGTAGTTGAGACTCAAGAAACCGAACTGATTCAGACAGTTAGTTTGAATAGCTTGTGCAAGCGGTAGTGGCCAGTAACTCGAACACTAAACCAAGACAGGACTTTGGGGTTGTCTCACTGTCTTCAAGATAGTCTTCCTTAGCTGTTTTATCAGCTTTGTTGGAGACCAACAAGGATGTGTCACTATCCTGAACCTTATCTGCATTACTTCCTTTACCATTGCTTAATAAGGCACTCTTCCCCAATATTCTATTAGCATTCTAAAAGAAGAAACAAGCAGACACATAATAGGTTTAGCATGTACTAGTATATGAAACTCATTTCGATGAACCAGTTCATTAGTAAGGTGGACAGGATTAAACTACCAAGTCTTCTATTGCCAAGTACTAGTACATAATAAAAGCATCAAGCAAACATATATCTATGTCCTATGGTCACTTCATTGTATTGCCAAATCAAAATAGAGACACGGTTCAAATCATATCAGTTCAAGACAAAGCAGCAGTGAAAGAATACAAAGCATGGGAAACTACATGGCACAACAAGATTTCAGATAGGTACCACGGGTCTACAAGTACAACAACACTATTGGCTCTATTGTGATGCTAGTAATATTCATGATATAAGAAGTCAACTGTATACACAATTGAAATTGAAATCAACAGAGCTATTGATAAGAGCAAACCTGTTAAAGAAACATGCCTGCTATGCCATTGGTGTTTCGATTGGATCCTTCAATTTAAAAATAAGTTTGTATTAGTAAATACAGTGATACAAGAGCAAAGCAGTATGCACGATAGCAATCATAGTTAAAAAAGGCGCGCCTAGGTGAGCGCTTAAGCGCGCCTAGGCTCTAGGCTTTGGCAAAATGCATTGCGCATATCTACGCTTAATCTGTGCATAACTGCGCATAAGCATGCGCTTTGGTCAGTAAAGCGCAAGGCGGTGGCAAAACACACAATTAACGCCTAGCGCTTTTTTGAACTATGATAGCAATGTAATCTTAAATTAGAACAGTTGTTCTTCAGGTTGAGGCACTTGTTCTACATGAATAGAGTACAGTAAGGCACAAGAATATAGTACTTAAAAATAGAAAATGATCTCATAGAACTTATCACATTCTTGGTTTGGGACCAGTACAGAACAAGGCGTTCCGAGTCATCGTCCAATAAATGTGTCTCAGGAGAACGTAAGGGAATTTGATGAGTTTCTTTGCCGGTGAAGTACGTTTTCTTCAGGTAATTCCGATACTGCCACCAAGCATTCTTGAAGATAGCAGAGGTATTAGCACAGGTTACCTCATCCTGAGTTTCCAAATCGGTCCTTATCTATAGAGAAAATTGGGAAAATTTGTTGTATTATAACCATCACGGAGGTAGGATGTATGGGACAAAGCAAAGTAATTGCCATGAATAACATTACTTACACATAACTCCTGGACAAACACCTGCAACTGGCATTTTCCTTCATCTTCAGTATAATATTTCCAAGATGGGAAGATACGCACATACGATTTAACAACATCAAATGTGATAGATGCTAAACTACGACTAGCTGGTTGTGCTTCCTCCACAGGAATAGGCGTACTAACTGGTGGAGTTGGGGTTCGCCGTGGTAGTACTGGCCCTTTGGGCACTGGAGCTGCCTTACTAACTGCTCTTGTTTGGGAGCTCTGTGGTGGAGATGGTGTTGTGTCAACAGGAACTGGGTTACTATCTGCTGGGGTTGGGGTTAGATTGGGTGAAGCTGGTTCTCTGTCCATCGCAGTAGGGGTACAATCTGCGAGAGTTTGGGTTATGTGTGGTAGGGCTGGTTCTCGTGCATGTACAACCGGGGTGCTATCTCCACCAAGAGGTAGCACTGTTTTATTTGAAGACCGTGTTTTTAGTCCGCTAGATACTGGCATCACCCGCTCCAATTCAAATGGCTGATAAACAGGAAACATAGTTGAATGTACATACATTGTATGAGAGACAGATGCAATAGATAGTGTGGAAAAAAGAGGGCATGAAATAGTTGACATGTATATTGTTTAACTAAAACAGATAGCATGACATAATTTCACATATATGATGTCTATCTAAACTGGATAGCATAGCATAACATAATTCAAAGATATGATGAATAACTAAACAGGATCACATGACATAATTCACCTACATGTTATCTAAGTAATCAGGATCGCATCATTTAATTCACATATGTGATTTATATGCTAAACAGAGGGCATTCGATATGATGTCTGAACTAAGAACATGGTGTTGAATATTGTGTATATGATGTCTAAACTATGCAATGCAAGACACCATATGCATGATATGAGCAGTATAACCGTGCCAAGTTAGAGCATACACCTCGGTGGGGGAATAGGACTGGTCATCTGTCTCTGAATCCATCTCTGAGGAGCTATCGGGACCCAACAAGAGATCTGCTTCGACAGGTAGCACTGTCTGCTCTGAAGGCCTTGTTTTCACTCCAGATTTTTCCATCTCCCACCCAAATGGCTGATTCACAGGAAGAGTAGTTTAATGTACAAACATTGTCGACAAATGGAAATGTAATGAAGAAAAGGATGGGCAAGATATCATTCAAATATATGATGCCTGGTTAAACAGGATGGCATTGCACATTTCACATATATTATGGCTGGCTAAAAGACATGAGACTGCATAATTCCCATATATGATATAGAAACTAAACAGGTGGCATTACAGAACATGTCTAAACTAAGCAGATGACATATATGATGTCAAAAGTAGGCACTGCAAGGCAACATATGCATGATATGACTGACATCATCATGCCAAGGTAGAGCAAACACCTTGGGGGGTAAATAGGAGTGGTCAGCGGCGTCTGAATCCGCCTCAGAACAGATATCTTCCTCTGGATTACAATCTGGAGAGGGTGGGGAGGGTTTGCCATTGAACCCACCATGGAGCGATGTCTGCATGACATTGTATTGCCGCGCAAAACTCTTCTCTTTTTCTCTACATGTTCAGCATGACTGTGTACAATATCTGACATGCATACGAAAAAAATATGGTGAGATTATGTAAGGAGAGCATGCAGAAATTTAGAGTGATGGTAACAACCAGTGGATGGATCCAAAAATAATGATAGCAGGCTGATGATTGCTTTAATTTAATAAAAAGACATATGATGATTGCTTTACTATTTGTTTCCCACCCAAGATGAACAACATAGGCATACCCTAGGTGAACCAGATATTAGATAGAGATACTATTCATTGATTCCTCGATATGTGCCCCACAACTAATTTAGAACTCAAGTTTGAACATTAATTTGGACCTGACTTGGAGTCCAAGAGGTGAACATGATGATAAAGTAGCAGGTAATTTTAAGCAATGCATAACATAAGCAGAAACAAAAGAGTGCGACCTCTCTTGTGGACCCGTGTACTCCTCAGGTTCATCTTCCGAGTCGATGATGGTGATGCCGTTGCGGTGGGTGCCGGCGGCAGGGAAGGAGATCTGAGGCGGCGAAAGACGGTCAGGAGTCGTGATGTCTGGTTTGGTGGATGCTTCTGTCGATGGAGCAGCTCAGGTGAGGTGGACGACGTCGTGGCAGGAGCAGGACAAACCACACAAAGTTCCCTTCGACACCTACCAGTAACTGAAGTAATTCTGTAAGGGCTCATTTGGCTTGCATGATTCTAAAATGCAGGGATAGGAAAAACACCGGAATAGGATAGGAATGCACATGGTAAACAGAGCATTTGTAAACACAGGATTTCTGTCAACTTGGGTGTTTGGTTTACAGGAATTGGAAGAGCAGAGGAATGCAAAGAAACATGGCCAAAATAAAGTGAAACCATATGAAAGCGTGTACAGTTAGAATGTTATTCTGGCACTAATGCACTTGGTCTTGTTTTCATGCATAGGATTTTGAAAAGTAGGTCCAGGTGGATGTTTTGCTTCATTCCTTTCAACAAAATGCATGAATACTTGAATAGTAGAGTGCCATTGGAAAATTCCCTATTGCTATGTTTTTCCGTTGAACCAAAATAGCCCTAATGGATCGACATGAATGTATTGTAATAAGTGATGCAAAAAGTGTACAACCTCTTTGCCGTAGCCGTGTCGACCTCAGCATCATTGGGTTGGTCGCTGAAGCAGTTGAGGCAGAGGTGTCTGTCAGAGGTGTGGAGGAAGATCTAAGGAATCTATAGATGGTGTCCAGGGCACTACTCTATTGTGATGGATCATTCTGTCATTATAGCAGCTCCGGTGAGCCGCAAGACATCAAGGCTAAAGCAGCACAAGACAGACATCCTCAATCTCAAGTGGGATTCTAATAGCATCTCCAATAGATGATGTAAAATATATGTAAAATTTACATCACCAAAAACCACCTGACTACAACAGATGAGGTAAAGACTGTTGACTCTGAACTTAACTGTCAAAACTGAAATTTACTTTGGAATTTGAATGTTACTGTCAAAACTGAACGCAATGGTAGCAGGGATGCACTTGACATGTAGTTTAGGGAGGGCCTGCAGTTCATCTTCAACCTGCACCCCCCTGAGCCGCCAGCCACCACCAGCCGAACCGCCGGCCCTAGCACCACCTCGCCTCCCCGAAACAACTCCCCACCGTCAGTCCGCCGCTGCCCCGGCCAGCCCTCTAGGCCTCCCGCCCCCAGCCTGAACCCTAAGATAGATAGTGGGGTACCTCTTTGGAGAGCCCCTGTCCCCGCTGCGGGTGGTTCTTTCTTAACTCCAGCGAGCCCCCCTGAAAATCGACTGACCCAAAAGTTGATTCAGTCGACTGAAGTGTAGCTAAATTGGAGTAGAGCAGTAGCACGAGCGATGGGGAGAGCAGTAGTACCAGCGCGAGTGAGCGAACGAGAGACGGAGCAGCAACAGCTGGGCGAGCGAGCGATCGAGCGAGAGCCGGAGCAGCAGCAACAGTGCGAGCGAGCGAGCGAGAGCCGAAGCAGTAGCAGCTGGGCGAGCGAGCAATCAAGCAAGAGCCGGGGCAGCAGCAGCAGCGCGAGCGAGCGAGAGCTGGAGCAGCAGCAGCAGACCCAGCTGGTATGGATGCTACCACCGAAGGCGCCTCGCACTGGGGGAGAGCTGCCATGGAGATGTCGCCCGCGGCGCCGGCTTCAAGGTAGCCGCTCCATGAGGGTGCGGGATGGAGCATCGTTGGCGCCATGAGGTCGAGTTAAGGAGAAGGTGTGATGCGTTGAGTGTACAACCTCTTTGGTGGCACCGAGTAGGCCTCGGCTTCGTCTGAGGAGTCGGTGAGGATGACGCGGTTCCGTTGGAGCAGGTTAAAGTGGCGCTATGGGGATGGAGCAGCCGCGATAGACAAGGCGATCGTTGGAGCAGCTCCTTGGGGGTGGAGGACGGGGCGGCTGAACCGGCGGGACGACGAGATGGATGGAGGATCCTCATCCGGGGAGGTGGACGAGGGATGTCAAGCTGTTGCGGTGGACGATGTCATCGGGGAAGAGGCTCCGGCTGGGCAGCGGTGAGGTGGCGGAAGGAGGAGGGTGGGGTTTCGCAACTGGAGCGGAGAGGTTATGGCGGTCTGGGATTTCAAATGGCAAAAAGGAGGTGATAGGAGGGGGTGAACCATGACTTAGGGACGCGCTTGTCCAAAATGTTGGGTGTGTTACAAAAGTACCCCCCACCGATTTGAACTAGCGGCCCTTTTGGCTCAGGGTTAAAATGGGGATTTGCGTGTCGGGATTTGGCAGCTGGAGGGAGTTTTCGTGCGCGTTGTAATTTCAGGATAGCAAGGCGCGGGTTGTGAATGCGCCAGTTTTGGGAGCACGATATCTGAATTTTCGGGATATAACAAGGCGCGGGTTGAATTTTAGGGACAAGCCTAACATGTAATATTGTACTTGTACGTACCAAATCAATTCGCACTTCCCTCAACCAAAAAGAAAACGAAAAAGATAAAACTATTCACACCACACAAAGAGAGAGTGTTGCCCCGTTTTACTATACAAATGCTATTCAAAGCTACTCCCTCCTTCCATCTAAATAGGGCCTAATGTGTTTTTTGATGCTAACTTTGACCAAATATTAGAGCAATAATATATGACATGCAACTTACACAAAGCACACCATTAAATTCGTGTGTGAAAGGAGCTTTCAATGATATAATTTTCACATTGTGCATGTCATATACTGTTAATCTTGTCAATAGTCAAAGGCGGTCTTAAAAAACGCATTACGCCCTATATATATAGATGGAAGGAGGGAGTATGAATCCATGTTATGTCCAATTAAATTTCTTCGCTTGTTGAATAATGCATATAACTTACTCATACCAACATTTTAGTGCATTCCAAATGTCTATACTACAGCTGCAATTCGAACTGAATTTGAATTCACTTCTCTATTTCAATAAGAATCTACAATCATGATTGTTGCCAACTTCAACCATCATTTGTGTATTACCTTAATAACACACCACATGATTACTATAGAGATAGATATGAACTATGTGTACTACATGAACTCGAATTCTATTTTTTGAATACACTTGATGTTGATTCCAAATAATAGTACATTTGATGTACTAACTATATATTCATAATATAAACCATGTTCCATACGTACACCATGTTTATCACACAAAGTATAGTGCCCCGCCCCCTACATTATGACAAGTATTTAGACCTGAGCTGCAAAAGCCACACATTAGCCCAAATTATAATCAATGTTCTATATATTATACCTAGTACTAGCAAGATGCCCATGCGTTCCACATAACATCAACATGATTAAGGGGCGGCCTAATTTGCAAATATGGAGAGGGTGTGGGTATCCTTTTTCAGAATTGTCATAGTTTCCTTCCTATCCGTCAGATATAAATCAGACGACCTATATTGCAGGATGGCAGGCACAACATCATTAACAACTCCATTTTTTATAAGAGTAGAGATAAAATATATTATATGTAGAAACATGTTCATAACCACACCATATGTATCACCATTATATATATTCACACACGCGTCGGTTTAAAACACTATGATAAATTCTTCAAATATCCGAATTCGCTTTTTATAACAAAGTATGATCTCTATTCGTCTTTTACACCCACACAATCCTCTTATCTTTGTAGCTAGTGCTAACTTTCTCTCGTGCATGGACACGCCCGTATCCCTCTCACCCTCCCTCAATATTCTCAATCTCCATGGCACAAATTTGTCTTTTCACTTTAGGTCGTTCACCCATGGTGTGTGTAGGCCCCCCAGCTCCTTCTTTACGGCACACATCGATCGATATGCCTCTCTAGCCAGGTGTGCCTAGCACAAACACAAGCTTCCCCTCTTCTCTTATCACCGTCCATGCCTCACTCCCACCACTCTTTTCATCCATCTCGTACTCGCACACTCCTTCCCCCTCGATATAGTATGCCTCTCGCACCACCTCCTAGATGCATCCCTCCCTCACTATCCTTCTCCCCGTGCCTCATTTGCTTCTAACACACACATGCATGTATATCGATCGATCTCCCAACATATACCTAGGTCGACTTTAACTATTCCCCCCCCCATCGATCGACGTACCTCACAAGTTATGTCTCTCCTTTCGCTGACAAAGGATGATTAATCTTCCTATGTAGTTATGTGTGCTTACCACAGCCATATCATCCCCCCTCATCATTCGTGCATGCCTCCTGACCCGTCTCTCACACGCACATGCACAGACAGGCAGCCATCCCCTCTCTTATTGATATTGCAGGCGTTCCCTCCATTTGTCTAGCAAGCCTATCCCACCATTTGTTAGAAGCAACTCCGCTACCACCCCCTCCAACACTCTAGCTCTGTCTATCTCCCAACCTTATTCCTCTCCTACACATATGCATGGATGCCGATCGATATCCCTTAATACATGAGGTAGATTGATCTCCCTTAATACATGAGGTAGGCCTCTCTCCTCCTCCACACATATACCAGCCATTGTACCTCTATAGTTAATTAGGCCTCCCCCCCCCACACCGATAGTCGAGCGTTGTAGGTAGGTATCCATGCCATAGAGACAAACTGCACCTGTCCCTCTCACGTTCCAGTAGGCCAGCCACTCTATATCTTTGACGTGGGCACACACAAATTCGATGGCACTCTTTATCGATCGCGCCGCACACACACACACACATCATCCATTTCTTCGATTCTATGGACACCTCAAGCCGATGATACCTCCACTCTCTTCTCGTGCATCGCCCCCTCTATGTATATGATATACCCATGACTCTATTTCACACACATTGCATATGTTACATTTTTTGATTGACCCCCCCAAAAAAACTCTCATGAACCCACACATTGTATCTCTCTACGTTTGTATCTCTCTCACACAACCCCGCGTAGGTGGTGTACGTATACAAGAAGAGAATAGGTGCACCATGCACGTACTCACGCTTCGTGCCCAGCCACACCCGCGCGGGTACACGGTGGAGCTCATTTTTGTATGAAATGGCAGCCCACGAGCTAATTTGAACGCGTGTAGCGGTTGTTTACCCACGGAGGTCGTGTACCACGCGTGCACGAAACAAAGTTCGACTTGATGCGTTGGCGCGTTATTTTTAAATAAAGTTATATCGCTCAATGGCACGTACATAAAATATAAAATGATTTTTATGGAGAAAAAGGTAGTCCGCTCCACTATATACAATGGAGCCTGCCTGCCTGGTTTGTTTTTCTTGAGAGTATCTAACACAGGGCTGCGGTGGCCTCTCTCTCTCTCTCACCGTTGGTCACTGATCCGGCCGCATCCCGTACGCCAGCGGAAAGGGAGGATGTGCATCGTTTCTCCGTTCGACGCCGCCGAGGCAGCATGTCCCGATCTGCGGTACACGTCGTTCTCTCTGACCAAGCTCCGGTGCGGTAGGGCCTATGCCACTTGCTCGCTGCCGTAGTATGGGCAGATTCCGCCCGCCGCCGCTCACCTAGTTACATTGTGATGACCTCCAGATACCCCCTCCGGCCTTGCTCCACTGCCCGTCTTTCCACGTCGCTGGATGTGGATCTATCATAGTTCTTTGCCCAAAACGTAGCTCGTCCGGTGTACTTTCCATATTGCAATCTCGTCCTCACACTGTTTTAGACAAACACAACTGTGTTGTTATCTTCCCTTAGGACAAGGAATATGCTTCTTTTTTGTCATCGCATGTGTCATCACCTGTCATTGGCTAGTAATTGTTTCCTTTCTACCTCTTTTTTGCAAACAGGGCTATCCATTTCACCTTGTTGCTATTGCGACCTTTTGGTGAACTGCACAGATCACTTTTTTCTTAAGAGTGTTTTCTGCAGTTGTACTAAAAAGTCACATGGGCAACGTCTCTACATTTCAGTGTGACTGCACAAAGGGAGATTGGTTTTGCTCTATCCTCCTCATCCAACTCCGAGCCTAATCTTCTCCAACTAGTTAGCCTTAAGAGAGACTGCAAAGGTGACCGGCTTCAATTTGTTTGTTTATTGTTTCATCAGCAGTCCTCTATTATCGTAATCACACTTAATATCTTTGGAAAAGGGATGCTCAGCTCTATTTTAGTGGAACTGCACAAAATTATTGGAATGTTCCATGCTCCAGACAGCTACTTTTTTCCCAACATGCCTTGTTGATTTAGATAGAGCTGGGGGGACGTTGCTGCCAATGAAAGCATGGATCAATTTTAATTTAACACCTTCTCACTACTTTGTCTTCAGTTGTGATGTAAATATTAGCTCTGATTTGCTAATAATTGAGATGCATTAGCAAGGAAGTTAGTTTTTTATTGTTTCCGAAAGAGCATCGATGGCAAGACACACGAAACAAAAGCTGAAAGCTCACACCATTGTACAATTTCATGTCGCTGGGAAATTATTTGTATAGTACATCAATTATGTAAACAACCACCAATACGCTCTTCTTTGAATCCTCTCATACTACTCCATCCGGAGTATATTTAAGAACCGAGGGGCTAGTGCACAACCACATGGGAGACTCAGCCCGGTCGTTGCGCCGTATTAATAATGAGTAATGAGCAGTCAAATCATAAGCCCCACCTTTCCCACTATAAGTTGCTCGGAAGAAGCAACCATCAATACACTCTTCTTTTAATCCGCTCATACTACTCCATCCATCATTGTTTATAGAGCGCGCTTCAGAAAAAGAAAAAAAATCTCTGGGACCAAGGCGATTAGCGATCGGCCTGAAAAATAGCATTGGTAGTTATAACACGGCGTCTATTACTAGAGGAAATAATGCGTACACACATGCATGCAGTGCTTCCACCCCGAGTACACACATGCATGCACTTACTCCACTCTGTAGTAGTACATTGAGAGAAAATTGTGGACTTGATGGCCGTTACCATGCCCTAATTAATTGAGCATTAAACCAAACGCGTCTAAAGTCTCTCTGGTGGTGCAAATGCATTGAGAGAAATGCATCATAATGAAGCGCGCCCTGTAAACTAGGACGGAGGGAGGAGTAGTATGAAGGTGCAAAACCAAGTATGCATATGGCCAGTCGGTCAATGCACCTCCTCTTGGCATATCTATGACATGTGGGACCAGAGTGTGAGCAAACCGATCTCAATTGACGGCAAAATGGCCAACCCGCCGTTCCTTGAGAGAGACGAGGAGAGAGAACGCACGGAGGCCAAGATATATTCGAGCATGGTTGATCGATATCATCATTACATGTTGGGCTACCGTTTTCTGCCCTTCTCCGGAATAAATGTGTACTTTATCAGAGATTAAAAAAATAAGAGTACAGATGCTCCACCATGCGGTTCTAGTAGTAGTACTACTCGTACTACTAAACCTTGCGCTTGGCTCTTTGCCTCTTCGTGAAGTCGAACAATGATGGTACTCCGCATGTTCGGTACTATAGTGTATGCCTCTGGCAATCTGACATCGAATGAACCGATTCATGTCCACCACCTGGGCGAGGGTAGGATGCATTAGTCAAAAGGCGTAAGCGAGCTTCACCTTGTCCTGCAAGCTTTTCCTCATTCTGTGAGTTGACGGGACACACCAAAAAGTAGTGCTAGTCCATACTCCCTCCTTTCCGGTTAATATGGCTTAATCTTTTTTGCGGGTAAATGAGAGAGCTTTATTCATATATAAGCATTCTTAGGACAATCAGCCAAGACACTGGTCACTAGGAAGCGAGGTACCCCGCAAAAAAAGAAGTAGGAAGCGAGCTGTTTCATCAAGCCAGCTCTCGGCCACATTCAAAGTGCAGACAGCACGGTTCGCATAAAGATGCGCCGCAAGGTTTGCTGACCTGTTTACATGCTGAATAACAAAAAAGAGAGGAAATATTACCGAGCGCTCCTATTTGTAACAGGATATGAGCCAGAATTAAGCGAGAATTGTGGCGAGTGTTCCATGCAATCAACTTCCATTATCACAGGCGAGAACCCTCGAAGAGAACCAAATGTGTTGAAGATTGCTTTATCACATTTTAAAAATATAATAAGAGTGCAGATGCTCCTCCATCTGGTTCCTAGTAGTAGTATAGTACATACCTCTATAGACTATAGTAGTAGCACTAGTACTAGTAAACTTTGCGCTTGGTTGTTCGCATCTTTGGGAGGTCGAACAATAATAGTACTAGCATAGTGTATGCTTCTGGCAATCTGACACAGAATTAACTGTTGCACGTCCACCGCCTGAGCGAGGGAGAGATTGCATTAGGCAAAAGTTTCTCCTTCTCCTGTGAGCCACCGCGCACAAGCTTCTCCCGTCCTGCAAGCTTCTCCTTGTTCGGCAAGTTGATGGGACATGTGACTATTGCATACACGTAGGGGCAGTACGTGTAGGGGCCACTAAGGAGCAGTCAAATCACACAGTAAGTGAGTCAGAAGAAGCAACCATCATTTCACTCTTCAATGACACATACGCAATATAAAATGGTTGATATGGAGAGAAGAAGAAAACCACTATATATACACTAGCAGGAGCCTAAGCTACAAGCCTGCTTTCTTGGGTTGCTCTCTTCACAAGCATAGAACGACGGTGGCCACACCGCTGGTCACATATCTGGCCTGATCCCGCAGTTGGGGGAAGGGAACAATATTCTGCGTAGATGCGGTCGACATCGGCGAGGGAGAAAACCCACAGTCGGTGCGTCCCAATCAGGGGTCACCGCGGTATGGGCCGATGCCGCGTCCCAAACGCCCTTCTAGCTATAGCTCGACGTCCCAGGTAGTCCATCTTCCTTTTGGAGCCAGCTTTCTCCACTGCCGCAGCTCCACACGTAGCTCCATCTCCATGTCGATCTTTCTCTACTTCTACCGGCTTCTACTTGTGATGAGTTTATGTCTCATGAACTAGTGCCAGCACTATTATTCTAATCACATTTCTTCAATATCTTTGCCATTAGGGATGCCCAGCTCGATTTTAGTGGAACTGCACAAAAGCATCGTATGATCCGAGGGTGCCAACCGTCATTCCTTCGACAGGTTCTACCTGGCCAGGAAACTAAATCCTTTTTAGGGTTTAGGGTTTAAGTCGCAGTGACCCCATCAGTAGTTTTTCTTTCGTACATGCTCTCACAACTTTTGTCTTTAGTTGTGAAGTAAATATTGGCTATGATCTGTGAATCATTGAGATGCATCAACATGCATGTTAGTTTTCCTTTGTATTTGATGGTATGTTGTAATGGGGCAACCTTGGAGTAGGAATGAAAATGGAGTGGAAACTTTCCGTTCTTTCAGAGAAAAAGTGGAAACGGAGAGAAACCAATGTTTTGATTCGTTGGATCGCGCCATCGAGAAAAACCAACGTTTGAAAATCACGTCTGTCGCGTTTGTGTCTCACCCTCCTCCACGGCTCGACCCCACACGGTCGCTCGGCATGCCACTCACCACAAACTGAGTATACGATAACTTCCCCGCCTGCTTATCGATGGATCGCGCCATGGAGTACTAGCACTACTGGAAGAGATTGACGAGTTGGGGGAGGACAGCTAGCTATAGCATGGACTCCCAAGAACTTTTTACATGCATGTTGTGGCTGGCTATTGCGACCTTTGAACGCGGAGCAGTTGTGTGCACCAGGAAGCGACCGGTGCGCCGCTTCAATGCCGGCGCCAGTTAGAGGTCGTGTCTGCTCTGGCCGGACATGAATGCGGCACTGACCGTTTCGGGCGAGAAGCACCCGCGGGTGATGAAGAGGGTTCGGGTTGGTCAGGAGCGGCCGTGGCAGCAGTCCGGATGCCCGCAAACAAGAGATGCTGGATGTTAATATTGCTGCGTATATAATTAACAACATAAATAGTGTGCCAGTTGGACAAACATGATTGGAGATGGAGATGGAAATGGAATTTTACGTAAACACGGATATGCATGTCTATGTCTATGTGTGTGTGCGCGATGACTCTCGCGACCTGGAAGCAGGGGCGTGTTTTTGATCGAGTTTTCTTTCTTGGTATGTTAAAAAATTGTCTGCCAGTTTTCGTTTCTTTATTCCGGGAACGCGCGTATTCTATTTAAAACCAGTGCTATGGAGAGATTTTTTTTTACTCCATTATAGCCTCTTGTTTGATAGAGTTTCTCGTGTCTTGCTCTCTCACCCTCTCCATATCAGAACAAGATGATAGTGTCCACTCTATCTCTCTCCTCACCGGTGGTCACAGATCCGGCCGAATCCCGTCCACTACGGGAAGTGAGGAGGTGCAGCGTTGATGTTGTCGTCGTCAACGATGGAGGAAGCCGATGCGCACCGTCCTCTCGGAGCCTGCGCTGGCGCGGAGGAAGGTCCTCCACACCCTTGTTCACTACCGTCGTGTGGGCAGATCCCGCCCGCCCGCCTAAGCGACATCTCGCCCACTTGAGGTATAACTTCTTGTACTGGTCCAGGTCCCTAGGTCCCTGCATGCGGGTTTTCTTCTATGCGACTACTCCCTAGCTCCCCATGTATAGTAGCTAGGGTTCGTCGGCTGGTCCAACATCACCTACTATTATAGAGGAAATGCCACTCGAAAAGTTGTCCTGATTTATGCCTCGGTGGAGGTATACATGTTGTTTCGACAAAAAGTACATGGTGGTTGTGCGGTCATTGTCCATATGCTCCTATTGCTGCTGCTAATCTAATACTATCATTGGATAAATGAAGAAATGCTTTTTTTCTCGTGTATCCTGGTTTAGTTCCCATCAAGATAATCATGATGCTTCTGTTTTGTTGGTGTACTTTTCATTAATTCTTATTGAAAATTGAGATGTCGTTGTTAATCTTGTAAAACAAAGTAACATCACTATATCCCTTTTTTATATTATTGGAAACAGCGATGCGTATCTCCATACCCGGGCATGTCTTCCTCAATTTTAGTGGAACTGCACAAAATTGGATGGCCATTGTTATCCCGCCTCACTGTCCTCTACCACGTGGTTCTTCCTTCCTCAAGCTTGAGTACTGAGAAGAAACAGACCACAATGAAGATTTGTCGAACTTCATAGGTGCCTCACCCAAACTTGATGCCAAATGGATGATGCATCACCATGATGACCTATCGATGCTCATGGTTGCGCCTCATGGTTGCGTCGGTTGGTGAAGCTGATCGATTTTCAATGAAAAACAAGCTGTCTTCCATCAGTGCTCTTTGCTTGTTACCCACAAATATGATATCCTTCGTCAGTTCACGTTGGTTGCATTGGAGACGCAGTCGTCTTTCACGTTGGTGCAATTTTATCCCGCAATTGGCTATGAACCAAATGTTTCCTCGAATAAGGATCGACGTTGGTACTAAGAGCATAAGTTTTGTATTGATTTCTAAGCCTTCTCACAACTTTGTCTCCAGCTCCCTGTAATTTTATTTGTCCAGCTATTAACTTTGATTAAAAAAATGGCGTGGACTAAAAACCCAGATGGACGTAGTAGCCCTCCATTTTTATTTACTTCGCATATTAGATTTGACTGAAGCCAAACTTTGTAAAGTTTGACCAAGTTTAGGCCGAACACAACAAACCATACTTATTAGAGAGGGCAAACTGTACATACTCTCAAACCTTTCCGATAATTGAAATTTAAACTCTTTATTTGTACACCCTCTCACACGTTTCTGATAATTTGGCACGTGTGTGGTTGTTCACTTAAGGGAGGGTAGTGTACCGCACGTGAAGGACATGAAGTGCGATGAGGACGCGTGGATCGTTAGTTCATCGGAAGTACGTAGTAGTTTTCTTCACTGGTACGTTAAATAAAGAGTTTTATTTCGTACTTACACAATTTAAAACGATTGTTATGGAGAAGAATAAGAAAACCACTCCACTATATATTAGTCGTATACACAAGTACTATATGGGTGCAGCTTCATTGACTTTAGTGCACCTGCCTTTGGGTTTATGACAGGTGGGCCCAAAATGTGGCTGGCCCACCTGTCATACAACCAAAAGTAGGTGCAGTTAAGGCACCAGAGCTCAGTCCATACTACGGTATATATATAAGCTGGAGCCTCAGCGCTTGTTTGCTAGGGTTTGCACTCTCCACACTCTCGCCGCACTACATATATATATATATATATATATATATATATATATATATATATATATATATATATATACAAGCTGGAGGCTTAGCGTTCCTTTGCTAGGGTTTGGTATATTCACAGTCTCTCGCCCTTTCTTCACCAGATCTAAACAAGATTGCATTGGCCTCTTGTCTCTCTCTCCCCCCCACACAGCTGGTGAAGGAGGCGTCTGTATCCCGTCGCACCGGGAAGGGGAGGAGGTGCAACGTTCACTCTATCGCCTTCGGTGAGGGAGGCAATCCACTGCCGGCTGCGTTGTTCTCTTTCACCCAGCGCCTGTGTGGGAGGGCCACTGACCCCTTCTTCCTCGCTGCCATACGTAGTGTGGGAAGATCCGGCCTCCCGCCGCACGCCTTGCCACATCCCGACGACCCTAAGATATAAGTTTCTTTGAAACCGTCATTGCTCTAGCTACATGTGGATCTTTTTTATCTGTAGTCGAATCTTGGTCTTGGTTCAAAGAGGAAAGAAGGGTGCGGTGGGGTGGAGCATGGATCTAGGACGTGGTTCAATGAGGAAAGGAGGGACGGAAAGTAGTATAGTCTGGCTATCCAGCCGCTTTGTTGGTCGAAAATGGAAAAAGGGAGTAACCCAGTACACACATCTGTAAGGAACCGATCTCTTTGTTGAAAAGGGAAAGAAACTGGGGGGTCGGGTAGTTTGTGCAGGACTAGATTTGTTGTCCTCACATAGGAAAAAGGTTCAAAGAGAACAAATATGGGACCAACGCAGATATGCTGCTTGGCTACATACTCTTCATTACCCATTTATACATGTGGACGCACATGGTGCTGGCATGTCCCATGTCCCATGTCCCATACAACTATTTTGCTGTTGTTAATCTAAGAATGCTGCCGGAAAATTGAAACAATGCCACTGTTAAAAGTAAATTACATTTTTTAATGAATGTTGTTTTAAGAGAATGTCTCTGTTAATATGAATCAATGCAATCGTTTTAGATATGCTACTATCCTACTTAGTTTTCCATCAAGATAAGTTAGATGCTTCTTTTTGTCACCGGATGTTTCATCCTACTTTATGGGAAAGTAATTGTTTCCTTTTTTGCTTCTATTAAAATATGGGTATCTATTCAACTTGTTTCTATTGACTTTTTGCTTCGGTACGCGAAACATTTATGTTTTAAGAGTGTTTTGTGTAGTTCAACTTGAATGTCACACCGGAGACTTTGCTTAATTTTGGTGGAAATGCACAAAAGGAGATCGAGATTTGTTTCCAGTCTTCGTGGGGAGTTGTTTCAAATCTTGGTCTCATCCACATGATGGTGCAGTGTGCTTTGAGATGTTGTGCTACTTGTTTTGGTATTGTTTTGGATAAATGTTGAATTGAAGCTATTGAACTGCTGTCTTTCACCATTAAGTGAGCAAAAGTTGTTCCAACCCAGACATGATGCTTGTTTCTTTGTTACAACAAAACTCTGCATCACCCTCTTTATAAGTAGATGGAAGCACATGGTGTTGTTGTGCCCACTCTCCCATGGAACTGTTTATGCTTTTTGTTAAGCTAATGCCACTGGTAAAATTAAGCAATGCCACTCGCAAAATTAACTATTGAATCTTAGTTCAAAACTGCAACACTTGTAAGAGATTGGCGGAATTACCATTTTGTGGCCGCATGTTTCATCCTCCTTTATTTGCCAGTAATTGATTCCTTTTTTGCCTTTGTTAAAACAGTGATATCTATTCAAGTTGTTGCTATTGCGACATTTTGCTTCGCTGCGCGGAACACTTATGTTTTAAGAGTGTTTTGTGCAGTTCAACTTGAATGTCACACCGGCGACTTTGCTTATTTTTGTTGGAACTGCACAAAAGGAGATCGAGATTTGTTTCCAGTCTTCGTGGGGAGTTGTTTCAAATCTTGGTCTCATCCACATGATGGTGCAGTGTGCTTTGAGATGTTGTGGTACTTGTATTGGTACTGTTTTGGATAAATGTCAAATTGAAGCTATTATACTACTATCTTTTACCATTAAGTGAGCAAAAATTGTTCCAACTTAGACATGATGCTTGTTTCCTTGTTACAACAAAACTCTACATCACCCCCTTTATAAGTAGATGGAAGCACATGCTGTTGTTGCACCCACTCTCCCTGGAACTGTTTTATGTTTTTTGTTAAACTAATGCCGCTGGTAAAATTAAGCAATGCCACTCTCAGAACTAATTAACTACTGAATCTTAGTTCAAAACTGCAACACTTGTTAGGGATTGGCGGGATTACCATTTTTGTGGCCGCATGTTTCATTCTCCTTTATTGGCCAGTAATTGATTCCTTTTTTGCCTCTGTTATAACGAATCAGTCGCATTGTTTTAGGAATGGTACTATCCTGATTTGTAGTTCTTTCTACATGTTTAACCAAGGTATTGTTAAGATAATGTCTCTGTTAAACTGAATCAGTCACATTGTTTTAGGAATGGTACTTTTCTGCTTTGTCATTCTTTATAAATGTCTCAGTCAATATGAATGAATCACACTGATGGAGAATTGCTACTCTCCTGCTTTGTTTCCCATTAAGATAAGGTAGATTAGTAGATGCTTTTCTTCTGGGAGTACAAGTCATCAACCGTTATTTCTCAGTAATTGTTTGCCTTATACCTATTGTTGCTTACAGGGATATCAAAATTAAAGCTCGGTTTTATTTCGACTTTGATTTTAGATGAACTGCACAAAAGGTGCCAATGTGTCTAAGGCAAACTGCTGCTTTACTGGGTCCATTTGGTCGTTCCACTTTGCAGAAAGAAGCAGTCACTGTTTGTGCTACATTATGAAAGGAATGACCGAGAAGCTTTACAGAGTATTAGTAGACGCTGGTGACATGACTAGTCTGCAGAGAGCATAGGTAACTCAAAAAGTGCCCAAACAAGTACAAGAAGACATGACAGGACTCCACGATCATAGGCATTACATATTTTGAATGGGAAAAGCTTGTCAAAGTTTAATCATTGATGTTAGCAAGAAGACATTAGTTTAATATATTGTAATTGGAAAACCTTGTCAAAATTTGGTCATTGATGTTAGCCAAAAGACATGCATTTGATATTTTTGAGTGGGACGCCCTTTGCTGTGAGCAGCGTCGATCGTTTTTTCCTATTCCTGTGTTCAGTTTAGAAGTAAATAGTTACTCTGCTGAGATATTCCTGTGTTAAGAGTTTGTTCTGAATATTGTCTATGTAATGCCAGGCCTTGTGCAATATATATTGGAATTGGAAAACCTTGTCAAAATTTGCTCATTGATGTTAGACAGAAGACATGCGTTTGATATTTTTGAGTCGGACGCCCTTTGCTGTGAGCAGCGTCGATCGTTTTTTCGTATTCCAGAGTTCAGTTTAGAAGTAAATAGTTACTCTGCTGAGATATTCCTGTGTTAAGAGTTTGTTCTGAATATTGTCTATGTAATGTCAGGCCTTGTGTTTGATTGCAAAGTTGAGCTCGGAATGTTGTGGCATGCGGCATCATGAGCTATTTACCGTGCCTCCTGAGAATAATGCTTCGTATTGTTTTGAATGTCGATCTAATGCCAGTGATTTGCTTGTTAAGAAGATCATCCTCTTCTGTTGTTTCCGTGCTTAAGAAGTTCATCGTCTTATGTTTCATTCATAGCCTATACGACAAGTCGGGTAGGTTAGACGTGAAACCATATGATCTTCCGACCAACTCATCATCTTAGGTCGTGATTGGATCGTCGTTTTCCAACCAAAACTGCTTGTAAAACTGACGCTTGTAAATAAAAGCAGATGGTCTCGGGCGAAGCGCTTGGTTGGTCGATTTCGACTAGTAAAATATACAATGGTCTCTCAAATTACAAGCGTAACCCGCCGGTTTTACTTACAGACCTCGGGCCCTCGGTTTCATTACGCCTGTATTTTACATGTTGTTTCCAATGACGAGTAAATTACACTTGTATCTTAATACATGTGTGAAATAAACCAGAGCTCCCAAGCACGGCCTTGCCGTTTCATGCCGTCTTAGTCTCTTGAAGGTGCTCATAGGTGTCTGATGATCCTGGCTTCCTGAATGAGCAGCAGGCGCTGTATCAGACCATCTGAAGGGCCCGCGAGGCCCTCTCCATCGTCCTTCGAGTTGTTGCGCTCGCCGTGGCGCCGAGCATTGTTAACATGGTCAACGAACATGAGGATTCCGGAGATAACTTTATTTTGACTGGATGACAGTAGGGACCCACTAGGGCCATAGCCGTACGTACGCAAGTGGCTCCTTATTATGTACAACTACATTTTTTTGCTTCCTCCTGGTTTCCTGACATCATGATATGTCTCCATCGTATCTATAATTTTTGATTGTTTCATGCCAATATTCTACAACTTTCATATACTCTTTGGCAACTTTTTATATTATTTTTGGGACTAACATATTGATCCAGTGCCCAGTGCCAGTTCCTGTCTGTTGCATGTTTTATGTTTCGCAGGAAACCCATATCAAATGGAATCCAAACGGGATAAAATGGACGGAGCTTATTTTTGGAATATTTATGATTTTTTGGAAGTAAAATCAACGCGAGACGGTGCCCAAGGTGGCCACGAGGCAGGGGGCGCGCCTGGTCGCACTGGGCACGCCCCTGACCCTCGTGGGCCCCTCGTAAGGAAGTTGTTGCTATTCTTTTGCCGCAAGAAAGCTATTATTTGGAAAAAAAAGCTTGGCGAAGGTTTCAATCCAATCGGAGTTACGGATCTTCGGATATAAAAGAAATGGTGCCAGGGCAGAATCCAGAGCGCAGAAATAGAGAGAGACAGAGAGACAGATCCAATCTCGGAGGGGCTCTCGCCCCTCCCACGCCATGGGAGCCAAGGACTAGAGTGGGAACCCTTCTCCCATCTAGGGAGAAGGTCAAGGAAGAAGAAGAAGAAGGGGGGCTCTCTCTCCCCCTTGCTTCCGGTGGCGCAGGAACACCGCTGGCGGGGCCATCATCATCACCGCGATCTACACCAACACCTCCGCCATCTTCAGCAACATCTCCATCACCTTCCCCCATCTATGTTCAGCGGTCCACTCTCCCGCAACCCGCTGTACCCTCTACTTGAACATGGTGCTTTATGCTTCATATTATTATCCAATGATGTGTTGCCATCCTATGATGTCTGAGTAGATTTTCGTTGTCCTATTGGTGATTGATGAATTGCTATGGTTGATTCAATTTGCTTGTGGTTATGTTGTTGTCCTTTGGTTCCCATCATATGAGCGCGCGCGTGGATCACACCATAGGGTTAGTTGTATGTTGATAGGACTATGTATTGGAGGGCAAGAATGACAGAAGCTTCAACCTAGCATAGAAATTGATGCATACGGGATTGAAGGGGGACCAATATATCTTAATGCTATGGTTGCGTTTTACCTTAATGAACGTTAGTAGTTGCGGATGCTTGCTAATAGTTCCAATCATAAGTGCATAGAATTCCAAGTCAGGGATGACATGCTAGCAGTGGCCTCTCCCACATAAAACTTGCTATCAATCTAGTAAAGTAGTCAATTGCTTAGGGACAATTTCACAACTCCTACCACCACTTTTGCACACTCGCTATATTTACTTTATTGCTTCTTTAGCTAAACAACCCCTAGTTTTTATTTGCGTGCTCTTTATTATCTTGCAGTTCTATCCAACAACACCTACAAAGTACTTCTAGTTTCATACTTGTTCTAGGTAAAGCGCACACTGAGCATGCGTAGAGTCGTATCAGTGGCAGATAGGACTTGAGAGAATATTTGTTCTACCTTTAGCTCCTCGTTGGGTTCGACACTCTTACTTATCAAAAGAGGCTACAATTATCCCCTACACTTGTGGGTTATCAAGACCTTTTTCTGGCACCGTTGCTGGGGAGTCATAGTGTGGGGTGAATATTCTCATGTGTGCTTGTTTGCTTTATCCCTAAGTAATTTTTATTTGCTGTTCTAAGTTGTTCTCTATCTTTATTTATGGATATGGAACACGAAATACCAAAAAAATTAGGTCTACTTGCTACTCATGGAGATGGGGAACCTCCTAAAACCCTCGATGCTCATTATGTGGAAGATATTATGTACTACTTTGATAATCCTGAGAAAACCCCATTCAATTATGTTATGGGAGACATGTTGGATCAACATGAATACTTTAGGGATTATCGCTTGACACAAAAGGGGAAACTATTATGGGATCAAATTCATATGTTACGTCGGTATGCTCGTCAACTATGCTTGAACTATGATATTACTTGTTGCTCCAGGATGAAGGATCCACACCTTCCCTTTTCATGCAAATTTAATGTTAATGAAACCTTAGCCTCTTATGCTAATGGTATATATGATTACTATGATGTTGAACAAATTGAGGAATTTGTTGCTTTTAAGGGTGCTTATGAAATTCAATCTTTGTTTGAAAAGTATGAAGCTTTTGATGATGATGTTTATAGGCCTGAAAATTATGCTATATTGAAATATTGCTATGAGAATTATGAATATAACTCCAATGTTGATGTGTTTATTGAGAAAGTCTCCGCTGTCCAAGAAGAGACTAATATTTTGCAAGAGTCTATGGAAGAAGAAATTGATGAAACTGTGAACTCATTGGATGAAAAAGATGAGGAGGAGAGTGAAGAACAAAAGGAGGAAGAGTGGATTGATCACCCGTGCCCACCTTCTAATGAGAGTAACTCTTTATCCCATACATTGTTTAATTCCCCTTCGTGCTTACCGAAGGATGATTGCTATGATTATTGTTATGATCCCTTTAATTCGTATGAAACATCCCTTTTTGATGATGCTTGCTATGCTTGTGGCCAAGATGCCAATATGAATTATGCTTATGGAGATGAACTTGCTATAGTTCCTTATGTTAAACATGAATTTGTTGCTATTGCACCCACGCATGACAGTCCTATTATCTTTTTGAATTCTCCCTACTACACTATATCGGAGAAATTTGTGCTTATTAAGGATTATTTTGATGGGTTGCTTTTCACCGTTGCACATTATGATTTCGACAGATATAATATGCATGTGCTTGCTGCTCCTACTTGCAATTATTATGAGAGAGGAACTAAATCTCCACCTCTCTATGTTTCCAATATGATAGAATTGCAGGAAACTGCTTATACTATGCATTGGCCTTTACTTGGTGTGCCTGAATTGTTCTTTTATGACATGCCTATGCATAGGAAAGAGTTAGGCTTCGTTGTTGCATGATATATGTTACTTTGTGCTCACTACTAAATTACAAATCATTGTTAATTGAAATTGGCTTTGATATACCTTGGGATCCGAGTGGATCCATTACTTGAGCACTACATGCCTAGCTTAATGGCTTTAAAGAAAGCGCTGCCAGGGAGACAACCCGTAAGTTTTAGAGAGTCATTTATTTATGTTGAGTGCTCTCATATAGTTTAAAAACAAAAAAATAAAGAAGGGAACCCAAAACTTTTCAAAAAGGAAAGTGAAAGTGAGAGAGACAAGCATTGTTGAAGTGGGAGAGCTCCTTGAACTTTGTTCATGCTCACGGAAACTTTGTGAATCTTAATTACAGAAACTTTTCATCAAAAATAATTATCCCCTTGTAAAATTCCAGTGTATTATAAAAATAATGTGCCAAGGTTTGCCTTTAGGATGTTTACAATGCTTGTTGGTTTGTACGGTGCAGGACAGAAATTTTGGCTGTAGTGCTCGATTTTACATTGTTTGCTGGAGTGTCAAATGGTTCGGATTCCTTTTGCAGTGTCTTGTCGCACAAATTGTTTATTTTTCCTAATTGTTGTAGAATTTTTGGGGAATCAGAAGTATGGTTAATGTTCAGATTGCTACAGACTGTTCTGTTTTTGGCAGATTCTATTTTTGATGCATAGTTTACTTGTTTTGATGAAACTATCAATTTATATCAGTGGGTTAAGCCATCGAAAAGCTATATTACAGTAGACACAATGCAAAAACAAAATATAAATTGTTTTGTAACAGTACTTAGAGTAGTTATTTGCTTTATTATACTAATGGATCTTACCGAGTTTTCTGTTGAAGTTTTGTGTGGATGAAGTGTTTGATTGAGGAGGTCTCGATATGAGGAAAAGGAAGAGAGGCAAGAGCTCCAGCTTGGGGATGCCCAAGGAACCCCAAGTAAATATTCAAGGATACTCAAGCGTCTAAGCTTGGGGATGCCTCGGAAGGCATCCCCTCTTTCTTCAACAAGTATCGGTATGTTTTCGTATTCGTTTCGTTCATGCAATATGTGCAAGTCTTGGAGTGTCTTTTGCATTTAGTCTTCATTTTTCTTTTATGCACCATGCTGGTATGAGATAGTCCTTGGTTTATTTATAGAATGCTCATTGCACTTCACTTACATATTTTAAGTATGGCTTTATAGAATGCTTCATGTGCTTCACGTATATCATTTGAATTTTGGATTGCCTGTTTCTCTTCACATAGAAAACCGCCATTTGTAGAATGCTCTGTTTATTCACTTATATTTGTTAGAGCGTGGGCATATCTTTTGTAGAAATAATTAAACTCTCTTGCTTCACGTATATCTATTTAGAGAGATGACAGGAATTGGTCATTCACATGGTTAGTCATAAAATCCTACATAAACTTGTAGATCGCTGAATATGATATGTTTGATTCCTTGCAATAGTTTTGCGATATAAAGATGGTGATATTAGAGTCATGCTAGTGGGTGACTATGGATTAGTAGAAATACTTGTGTTGGGGTTTGTGATTCCTGTAGCATGCACGTATGGTGAAACGTTGTGTAACAAAGTTGGAGCATGAGGTATTTATTGATTGTCATCCTTTGTGTGGAGGTCGGGGGTGCACGATGGTTAACTCCTACCAACCTCCCCCCTAGGAGCATGCGTGTAGTACTTTGTTTCAATGGCTAAAGAATTTTTGCAATAAGTATGTGAGTTCTTTATGACTAATGTTGAGTCCATGGATTATACACACTCTCACCCTTCCATCATTGCTAGCCACTTCGGTACCGTGCATTGCCCTTTCTCACATCGAGAGTTGGTGCAAACTTCGTCGGAGCATCCAAACCCCATGATATGATACGCTCTATCACACATAAGCCTCCTTATATATTCCTCAAAACATCCACCATACCTACCTATTATGGCATTTCCATAGCCATTCCGAGATATATTGCCATGCAACTTCCATCATCATCATATACATGACTTTAGCATTCATTATCATATTGCTTTGCATGATCGTAAGATAGCTAGCATGATGTTTTCATGGCTTGTCCGCTTTTTGATGTCATTGCTATGCTAGATCATTGCACATCCCGGTACACCGCTGGAAGCATTCATATAGAGTCATATCTTTGTTCTAGATATCGAGTTGTAATATTGAGTTGTAAGTAAATAAAGTGTGATGATCATCAGGATATTGCCCCATGAAAAAAAGAGGCCAAATAAGCCTAAATAAAAAAAGGGGGCCAAGAAGCCCGCCCAAACAAAAAGAAAGAGAAAGAAAAAAAGAAAAAAAAGAAAAGGGGCAATGTTACTATCCTTTTACCACACTTATGCTTCAGAGTAGCACCATGTTCTTCATATAGAGGGTCTCATATATTGTCATTTTCATATACTAGTGGGAATTTTCATTATAGAACTTGGCTTGTATATTCCGACGATGGGCTTCCTCAAATGCCGTAGGTCTTCATGAGCAAGAAAGTTGGATGCACACCCACTTAGTTTCTGTTTGAGCTTTCATACACTTATAGCTCTTAGTGCATCTGTTGCATGCCAATCCCTACTCCTCGCATTGACATCAATTGATGGGCATCTCCATAGCCCGTTAATTAGCCGCGTCGATGTGACACTTTCTCCCTTTTTGTCTTCTCCACATAACCCCCACCATCATACTCTATTCCACCTATAGTGCTATATCCATGGCTCACGCTCATGTATTGCATGAAAGTTGAAAAAGTTTGAGAATACTGAAGTATTAAACAATTGCTTGGCTAAAACCGGGGTTGTGCATAATTTGAATATTTTGTGTGATGAAGATGGAGCATAGCCAGACTATATGATTTTGTAGGGATAACTTTCTTTGGCCATGTTGTTTTGGAAAGACATGATTGCTTTATTAGTACGCTCGAAGTATTATTGTTCTTATGTCAAATGATAGACTATTGCTTTGAATCACTCATGTCTTGATATTCATGCCATGATTAGATTACATGATCAAGATTATGCTAGGTAGCATTCCACATCAAAAATTGTCTTTTTTATCATTTACCTACTCGAGGACGAGCAGGAATTAAGCTGGGGGATGCTGATACGTCTCCGTCATATCTATAATTTTTGATTGTTTCATGCCAATATTCTACAACTTTGATATACTTTTTGGCAACTTTTTATATTATTTTTGGGACTAACATATTGATCCAGTGCCAGTTCCTGTCTGTTGCATGTTTTATGTTTTGCAGGAAACCCATATCAAACGGAATCCAAACGGGATAAATACAGACGGAGCTTATTTTTGGAATACTTATGATTTTTGGGAAGTAAAATCAACGCGAGACAGTGCCCGAGGTGGCCACGAGGCAGGGGGCGCGCCTGGCCCCACTGGGCGCGCCCCTGACCCTCGTGGGCCCCTCGTAAGGCGGTGGCTGATATTATTTTGCCGCAAGAAAGCTAAGTTTTCGGGGGGAAAATCCTGGCAAAGGTTTCAATCCAATCGGAGTTACGGATCTCCGGATATAAAAGAAACGGTGCCATGGCAGAATCCAGAGCGCAGAAACAGAGAGAGACAGATCCAATCTCAGAGGGGCTCTCGTCCCTCCCACGCCATGGGAGCCAAGGACCAGAGTGGAAACCCATCTCCCATCTAGGGGGAAGGTCAAGGAAGAAGAAGAAGAATAAGAAGAAGGGGGGCTCTCTCCCCCGTGCTTCCGGTGGTGCCGGAACGCCGCCAGGGGGGCATCATCATCACCGCGATCTACACCAACACCTCCGCCATCTTCACCAACATCTCCATCACCTTCACCCATCTATATTCAGCGGTCCACTCTCCCGCAACCCGATGTACCCTCCACTTGAACATGGTGCTTTATGCTTCATATTATTTTCCAATGATGTGTTGCCATCCTATGATGTCTGAGGAGATTTTCGTTGTCCTATCTGTGATTGATGAATTGCTATGATTGGTTCAATTTGCTTGTGGTTATGTTGACGTACTTTGGTGCCCATCATATGAGCGCGCGCGTGGATCACACCATAGGGTTAGTTGTATGTTGATAGGACTATGTATTGGAGGGCAAGAGTGACAGAAGCTTCAACCTAGCATAGAAATTGATGCATACGGGATTGAAGGGGGACCAATATATCTTAATGCTATGGTTGGGTTTTACCTTAATGAACGTTAGTAGTTGAGGATGCTTGCTAGTAGTTTCAATCATAAGTGCATAGAATTCCAAGTGAGGGATGGCATGCTAGCAGTGGCCTCTCCCACATAAAACTTGCTATCGATCTAGTAAAGTAGTCAATTGCTTAGGGACAATTTCACAACTCCTACCACCACTTTTGCACACTCTCTATATTTATTTTATTGCTTCTTTATCTAAATAGCCCCTAGTTTTTATTTGCGTGCTCTTTATTATCTTGCAATTCTATCCAACAACACCTACAAAGTACTTCTAGTTTCATACTTTTTCTAGGTAAAGCGAACACTGAGCATGCGTAGAGTCGTATCAGTGGCACATAGGACTTGGGAGAATATTTGTTCTACCTTTAGCTCATCGTTGGGTTCGACACTCTTACTTATCGAATGAGGCTACAATTATCCCCTACACTTGTGGGTTATCACATCACGGTCCCACACCATTGTCAACCTATGTAGTCAATATAAATGAGAGAATTGCACAAGGTGCGGCCGATAGCTGGGACCAAGCAGCTCGAGCAGGATTTGTGTTTTTGAGGCATGAGCATTGCAGAGTTTTCTTGGCGATGTTTTCGTTGTTGTTCAGAGGAGAGCAGGGTATTAACTGGGCGGGCTGTGGCCCGTCTAGCCCAGGACAGATATCCAGCCCAGATATTAATTTTTTTCAAGATGAAAATGACTAGCCTAGCTATACTTTTTTTGAGGAATACCCACGCAAGGTCAACTTGTTATTTTCCGCCCCGCTGGGCTGCAAATCTTTCCTAGGAGGGATGCATTAGGCTTAACAGGAAAATGGGCTTTAATAAATAATAAATGGGATGTAATTATAAAAATTGGGCAGTAACTATAAAAAATGCACCAAACAGGAAATTAGTTTATAAATATTATTTATGGATTTTGAAAATCTTAATTTTTAATTGTTGCGCGCACAATGTTTCGTTGGATTTTTATGTAATACAAATTTATATTTAATCTGACTAGAAATTTCAGGATAAAAATATTTCGGATCCCATCAAAATGTGGGAAATTTTATTGAATTCTATCTTGAACGGTTGGTTGAAATAATTAATTGTTGTCCTAGCGAGAAAACGGGTTGTACTTTTAACAAATTGTAAATGGGTTGTAGTAAATTCCATTAGAATTCAAAACTGGGATGTACATTCTTACAAATCGCAAATGGGCTACAAGTTCTCTCCCACACACTTGTGGGCCTACTAAGTTGACGCGTCCCCTAAAAAAAAGTTGACGTGTATGCAAGGCTTTGTCAACTTATTATAGTCAGCACACGGTTCTTGCAGGAGTGGCCGTTGGATGTCTATCAAGCGGATGTCGTGCTTCGTCTCCGATCTCGGATATTCTAGCTTTGGCCGCCCAAAAAATGATTCCCCCCATGACATCTGGGGTGCACCAATTCGGAGGCTGACCTGTGGGCCTACTAAGTTTACGCGTACCAAGGGCTTTGTCAACTAGTCAATATAAACGATTCTAGCTGCAGTGACTATACGATGTCCATCCAATGGCCATAGTGCTGCTTCAACCTCTGGTCGTCTTGCTCCAACCGCCCAAAGCAGCGCCAGTCGTGCCGCCTGCTCCAGCCTCCCGTGGTTCGCTGTGCTACCGCGGAGGCCTCACCTCCCCCTACTACTCCCACCACTGGCAAGGCCATCCCTCCACTCACCCACCCCCCCTTTTATTTTGCGGCGACGGTAGCCTCACACCGCATGAACCCTCGTACTCCTGTCCGCGTGGGCATCCACTGTCGCGTCTTCCCCGTCTTCGCGGCATCCCCTTCTTAGGCCTTGCCGTTGTCCACCGCTGTGGTGCTCTCAGCGCGGCGAGGTCAATGTAGTGAACGACAGACTTCCATTGGAAGAGTGCTGTACGTGGAGAGGCTGACAATTGGGTCCACGGCAGCCGCAAGGAAGTGCCTCCTTATTACACGCAAAATAATTATTCGTCCACCTGACAGTAGGGACCCACTAGACGGGCCACCGTATTTCGCAAAAAACGTTTCCCCCTGACTGCTGGGACGCACCGGACGGGCCACCGTATTTCGTGAAAAAAACTTTCCCCCGCTGTCTTCTCTGACCCACAGAAAGTGCCTCCTTATTACACAAAAAAAATGAATACTCCCCCTTCTAGCTGGGACCCTCCTTGGTGGGAGGCTGACTCGTGGGCCTACTAAGTTGACGGGGACGGAGGGCTTTGTCAACTTAGTCAATATGAACGATTCTAGCTCCAGTGACCGTAGGATGTCCATCCAACGGCCGTAGTGCTTCTTCAACCTCTGGTCTTCTTGCTCCAGCCGCCCAAAGCAGCACCAGTCATGCCGCATGCTCCTGCCTCCCCTAGCCGGTTGTGCTACCGTAGAGGCTTCACCGCCCCCTACTAGTCCCACCGCTGCCCAGGCCCTGCAGCGACAGCAGCCTCACACCATAGCTGAACCAGTGAACCCTCGTACTCCTCTCTACACAGGCTTCCACTGCCGCATCTTCCCCGGCTTCGCGTCGTCCCCTTCCAAGGTCTTTTCGTGGTCCACTGCCCTGGTGCTCTCAGCGCGGCGTGGTTAACACGGTCAAGGAACGACTTCCATCGGAAGAGTACTGTACGTGGAGAGGCTGACAGCTAGGTCCACGGCGGCCGCAAGCAAGTGCCTCCTCATTACGCACAAAAGAATTATTCCTCCACCTGACAGTAGGGACCCACCGTACGGGCTACCATATTTCGCGAAAAAAACATTCCCCCTTGACTGCTGGGACCCACCAGCTACATCTTCACACGCAAGGAAGTGCATCCGGGCAAAAAAAATGATTCGCCCCCCTGACTGTTGGGACCCACCAGCTACATCTTCGCACGCAAGGAAGTGCCTGACAGTTGGGACCCACCTGGTCAAAGCGTACGTAGCATTGTCATTCTGGTCGCGAACGTGTACGTACATACTGGTCAATGTAGACGTGCATGTGTCGTAGTAGAGGCGCGCACGTAGCATGTACACATACGTACATCGGCCAGGGTGCAAGAAAGTAAATACGAACACGTACGTACATAGGGGCGGGGTCTCGAACGCTTACTTGCGCATACGTACAGCCAGGGCTCGTGTACATTGCTGGGTCAGAATGGAGAAACTGTGTCGTCGTCGTGTTCATGGGGAGCCAACCGGCTGGGTCGGAACAGAATGCATCGTCGTGTTCATCGGGAGGGATTGAACGGAACAACCGATGGAAACGAGGCCTGGCATACCGCACAACGGAGGAAATGGCCTTGTGTTCGACCGGCCACGGTCGAAACTGGATCCTGTTCATCGGGAGGGGTCTGGCTACCACAAAACGGAGGAAACGGACTTCTGTTGGACCTCCTACGGTCAAAATAGGGTCCTGTTGATCGGGAGGGGTGTGGCGTACAGCAAAATGGAGGAAACAAACTCGTGTTGGAGCGCTACGGTTAAAACGGGGGTCCTATTCATCAGAGGGGTGTGGCGTACCGCAAAACGGGACTCCACGAGATACTATTCATCTCCACCGTCGACCTCTTCCAGCCTCCACGGGCTACTGTTCATCCACCGTCGACCTCCTCCAGCCTCCACCTGTGACTCTTCATCCACGGGCTCCTGTTCATCCAGCCTCCACCGCGCGCTACTCCGCCGGCTACTATTCAACCAGCCCTCTCCACGGGCTCCTGTTCAACCAACCCTCCACGGGCTACTATTCGTCCAGCCATCCACCTTCTACTGTTCATCCAGCCCTCCACGGGGTCGTCCTGTTCATCCAGCCGTCCATGGGGTCCTGTTCATCCAGCCCCAACCGGCTCGATCGATCAGGGTCATGTTCATCCAGAGGCAACACCACTGGGTCCTGTTCATCCACCTCCACCGGGAACAGTTCATCCAAACCCCCCAGCAATGGTCAGTGTTCATCCAACCCCCCCCCCCGCAATGCTCACTGTTCATCTAGAGGCAGCCTCGATCGGCTTCAGTTAGCAGCAGTAGCGAAGGAATCACTCGGGTTCAGTAACGTAGCTAGTGCAATCGCTGGGGTTCAGTTAGAGCCCAACGCCTCGCACACACACGCGTATGTGTAGGAGAGAAACTCCCATCGCTCGGCCCCCGAGCACCCACCATAACCAGGAACTCCCCAAAATTTTCTTCGCCCTCGCTTCTACCACGGTTTTTTCCGTCATGGACGGCCCAAAGAATGTCATTGAGCTGCGTCTCCGGCCTGCCCAGGATGAAAAGCCCATTTCCCGTCATGATTTTTGTCATATAAGTAGGATCCCACCACATCTATGATGATACTAGGTTTTGTCACAATTATCGTCATAGAAGTGTCATAAGTATGACAGAAAAAAATTACATTCGGCCCAAAATGTCAACGGATGTGTCTTTTTTTTGTAGTGTCGGCAACATACTTCAGAACACAAAAGCGGTGTGCACAGACCCCGAGACTCAGGTTGGGTGCGGCCGACCAACCCGAGGATCATAATCTCCCCAGAAACTGTATTGCACTTAAATTTTTTGTATTGAATTGTAAATGTAGTAGTCCACGAAACTTGGGTTTGGCAACATGGCCGATCCTAGGATCGTATCTCCTCAGGAACTAGCTTCAACCGTCGTGTATGTTTTGACAACACAGAACTGTAGTTCGAAAAAGAGTTTCCGAGCAAGACCATCACGCCGAACACCTCAACAAAGAGGATGTCCAACTTCCTGAAAGGAAAATATAAAATAGGTTAAAGATGATATATGCTCGAAAGACCAAAAAACTTATGTGAAAACTTTGCGTCTCAATCGAATCAAGTTTTTTGGTGCCAATGCAAAATTGGTCTTAAAATTGTGCTTTCATCATGCTTTAACATGACACATCTGACCTCTAGACATCAAGTGGGTCAGCCTTCAGCTTTAACTTCCCTATCCCGAAGGTGGAGTGTTTCTCAAGCCAGTTTAATGAACTAAGCATGAGCGGCTTTAGAGACAAACCATGAAATCTTTCTATTGACCATGCACTCGAGTCAGAGAAAGGAGTGGTAGAAAAAGACTTTGCAACAACTAGAAAGAAAACATTTATTATAAAACGGCTCATATAAATTTAAGAGCCCCCAAGTGGTTTTGGTAAAAGAATTTTATGTATAATGTTTGTATGTATGGAAGTACTTACATCATATCTGTGTTCACCCGAACTTTAAACGCATCTTAACGGACCGTCGGCTTCTCCCTCTTCGATCAAGGGCCGAAAAGTGTTATGTACTCCACCTATCTAGAATATTGATGGTGTTTCCGATAACCAAGCAATCAGGCCAATAGGTGTAACATACAAAGCGCGCTCAGGGAACTTATGCTATATTACTAATGAAGTGTAAGAAGCATCTTCGAACAAAATAGTACCCCCAACGATACCTTTCTTCGGTTGCTGATTGTTACTATGAGACTTGTGCAATAGATTTTTTGTACTCATGAGTTCTGTTGTGTGCCGACCATGATTGAAAACAATAAGAGCACTAGCTTTCGGCTTCACCAGTCTGAGGTCCGAGCCCAGATGACCCGATCATGACAATCGCATAGGTGCTCCCTTTACTCCCTAGCCGAACAATCAGGAACATAGGGGTAAACATGGGAGCAAGGCAAGCCAGCTTGCGGAACACTTAAGTCAACATGGTGCATATTGTGGCATAATACATGAACAAGGAACGAAGCCATACAAGTATAATCATATGCAAGAGGAAAGGCTTCATAAAGGAAGCCCCCAAGTAAATGGGGTATTTGAATTTGTGTGTCACAAACAAAGTTTTCACAAAGAAGTTTTTCACAAACAACTTTTTACCAAAAAAGTATAATGCTTGGTCGAATCAAACAAAATTTAAACTAAAATTTTGGGCATGAAAGCGACTTAGCTGGTTAATGTGCTCTGTGTTGATGACGCGATCCGAGCTTGTGGCGGGACAAAAATGCCCATTGATCTCGGACATATCCGACATGGTTCACAGTCCTCGGCGTGGCTCAGGTCCCAGCCCCCAAGCCTGAGGTGTCCGAGCAAGGGGTTTGACACTCTGGAGTAGTGACACGGCTCGACCGATGTGGTAGGGCAAGGCCCCCAGTCTAGCCGAGCTGGCGGAGTAGGTCGGCAAGGTGACCGCGTGACACAGTCGAAATCGACAGCGGACCAAAATGTAACCGACCGTAGGAAATTGTAGCGACCACGATCCCAATGGACCGATGTCTCTGTGCTTAAGTGCCATCCCTGGATCGGTAATGCTGACACACACAGTACTCGAGGAATTATAACAGAGTTCAATCACACACTTATTACATCAAGTCCTCATAAAGAGTATGATTACACAAAAATATCATGGCTGAAGGCCATCTAAACTAAATAATTGCGAAAGCTTCGTAGGTAAATGAGTCCATTAACTCCAACGGCATAGCTAAGTGCAAGACAACGACCTATCGCACCTTATTCATCGTCTGAGTAATCTACAACATGAGACGTTGCAGCCGTGTAGGTCAGCACATTGAATATGCTGGCAGAGTTACACTGTGAAGCAATGAATGCAAGAACTATATCTACATGCAATATTTGGCTGGTGGAGGCTCTAAGTTTATGGTTTTGCATAAAGCTAGTTTTTCCCTACAACAAAGGAATACATTTATTTAACTACTCCCAAGTTGTGCCAATATTTGAGAAGGTTCCCCCAACTCAAAATCCCAATTAAACAAGTATCATCATTAAACCCAAATCAATTAATTAAAGAGTGGCACGGCTAATAATAATATGCAATTCCAAATACTCAAGATGTCCATAACCGGGAACACGGCTAACCATGATTAGTTTATACACTCTGCAGAGGTTGCACACTTTTTCCCACAAGGCTCGACCACATCCATGATCGGAAGATCGAGACATAGTCTTTTTGAAGCATTAACTCTCTACTCCGGGCAGACTGGTACACGTATTTTCCCTCTATATCTGCTAGTCCACCTCTTCGAGAGCTCATACAACATACTCAACTATGCCAGAGCCCATAATGGCTTGTGGCTGCACACAGAAGTTTCTAGTCATGAAATATCATATGATCCCTTTGAGCCTGGGTGGCGAACCAAGGAAAAATCACACGGATACCCCAGGATTTCCCTTAATGGACAACACTGGGTTCCCCAGGTGCCCCAACCAATCCACCCAGATGTGTATTAAAGTTTCCACCTTAATGTTATCCAAGATTAATAACTCTCATAACTTCCATGTGAATCACGATCCAATCCCCGTCTACGAGCATGGCTAAGCAATAATAAAGCATAACGTATATTCCCGAGGTGATCAAAAGGTATTAGGTTCCTACCTCAAGTACTACAACCAAACCACATGTTCCCAATCTTACTCATGCAAATATTTGAGGGGCAATACTAATGCATAGTAAAAACTGGGTATAGAAGAGTATGATCAAAGTGTAACTTGGCTTGCTGATGATCTACAAACTCTAGAGATTCACAGTAACAAGCTTTGCACTCCGGGTAATCTAGCGTAGACAAACAGTAGCATAAATAGGCAATCACTCAAATGAAACAAAGAGAAATCGAGAAAAGATCCAAATCAAACACGAAACAAAAGAACGTCTAATCTAAATAGAAAAAAACTTAAAACCATTATTTACATGTGGATTAGATCTTAACAGTAGGTACATGTGATTAGCTACGATTCGCAAAAAGAAACAACCTAAACGGAGAAATGAAACTCAAGGTATGAACGAATCAAGATCGTTTACTAATCTGAACTAAAGTAAAATTTCAAAGTATCGAAATCATGTTCAAGTTGGTAAACTGGAAATAAGAGATTGTTACGAAGATTTAGGCACTAGTTTCATCTAATTTGGACAAACGAGCAAAAAGTTACGTTAGTTTTAAGATCAGGGGATAAATCGCTATAAAACTATTTACGGATAGGTCCCTGGCCTAAAATAAAACTAAAAGGAAAAATCTACCGCGCGAATGCTCGCTAACAGAACTAAATGAAAGAAAATCGTTCACTAACAGATCTGAACGAACAAACGTTCGTTAACTAACTAAAGCGGTCTAAAAAATTAAACCGAGAAAACCTAAAAAATGGATTGGGTTTCAATGGTTTTCGAAAAATTAAACCGGTTCTCGAAAAATAATGGCGGTAGCGGCGGCGGATCTGATGGCGACGGCGGCGAGGCGGCGGCGGCATAGCGCGGGGCGGCAGCAGCAGCTAGCAGCAGCAGCGGCAGCAGCAGGCGGCGTGGGCGGCGGCGGCGGCGGTTGTGGGTTGCAGCGGCGGGGTGATGTGAGGAGCCGAGGGGGCGGCGACGCTGCCTTATAAAGGCCAGGGGGGCCTCCTCCAACTTGGGGAGGGAGTCGGTGCGGCGGCGCGAGGTCGGACTCCTTCGCGGCTACGACAACGGCGACGCGTGGGCCGGCTGGGCCTTCGGCCCAGTTCGGTCCAAGAAAAGTTTTTTTTAAATAATTTCGCCGCGGAGAAAGAAAAATCCTAAATAACATAAAAATTTCTAAAAAATTCCAGAAACAATTTTCACCGTCCAAACCTAATATTTAGGACAAGATGAACATTTTTCTAGACTAAAATGCAATTTTCAAAAATGCAAGTTTTTCTAATTCAAATCCAATAGCAAATAAAATACAAATTAAATTATAATTTGATTTTAAAATTCTTTCTCCAATATTTCTCTTATGTTGTAGAAGTCATATTATCTTCTCTCATTTATTTTTATTATTGGATATAATTGGAGAGAAAAAAATTAAAATCAAATTGATCCTTTTTTCAAATTTGAAATAAATTCAAATATGAATTTTGTGAAACCTCCAACTCTCTCCTTGGGTCCTTGAGTTGCTTAAGATTTCTTGGATCTCAACCAAAATGCAAAATAAATATGATATGCATATGATTATCTA
This sequence comes from Triticum aestivum, assembly GCF_018294505.1. NCBI lineage: Eukaryota > Viridiplantae > Streptophyta > Magnoliopsida > Poales > Poaceae > Triticum > Triticum aestivum. Next base: position 681,748,354 of record NC_057798.1, on the reverse strand, counting down.
TGTATAGCATCCAAATTGAAAATTGGGATGTTATAAACTTACCCCCCTTAAGATGAATCTCGCCCTCGAGATTCGGGTTGGTCAGCAAAAAGTTTTGGGTGGTCCTTGCAAATATCTTCTTCTCGCTCCCAGGTGGCTTCCTCTTCGGTATGGTGGCTCCACTGAACCTTGCAAAACTTGATAACCTTGCTGTGAGTAACTTGACTGGAAAACTCGAGAACTTGACTGGCTTCTCTTCATAAGTCAGATCACTATCCAACTGAATTGCTTCCAGTGGCACTATATCTCTGAGAGGAATGTCAGCCATCTCTGTGTGGCACTTCTTCAGCTGCGAAGCGTGAAACACATCGTGAACTCCTCACAATCCTTCGGGCAAATCCAACTTGTAGGCAACCTCTCCCATGCGTTCCAAAACTCTATATGGTCCCACAAAACGTGGTGCTAGCTTTCCCTTGACTCCAAAACGTTTGACTCCTCGAAGTGGGGACACACGAAGATATGCTCTATCTCCAACTTCATAGACTATCTCCTTGCGTTTAGTATCAGCATAACTCTTCTGCCTGGACTGGGCTACCTTGAGTCTGTCTCGAATCAACTTAACCTTCTCCTCAGAATCTCTACTTAAGTTTGGTCCGAACAAATGTTGATATCCAACTTCATCCCACGATCATGGTGTCCTGCACCTCCTTCCGTATAAAGCTTCGAAATGGGCCTCTTCAACCTGGCTTGATAACTGTTGTTAAAAGAGAACTCTGCATAGGGAAAATTGTCATCCCAGCTAGATCCATAATCTAGTGCACAAGCTCTCAACATGTCCTCCAGAATCTGATTGACTCTCTTTGTCTGTCCATCTGTCTGTGGATGAAAGGTTGTACTGAACTCTAGCCTGGTACCCAAAGTTTCATGCAACTGATTCCAAAACTTTGAAGCAAACTGTGTTCCTCTATCTGATACAATGGTCCTCGGAACTCCATGCAGACATATGATCCTTGTCATGTATATCTTCGCCAACTTAGCACTCGTATAAGTTGTCTTCACCGGGATGAAATGGGCTACTTTCGTCAGGTAATCAACTACGACCCAGATAGAGTCATAGCCTGAACAAGTCATGGGTAATCCAGTGATAAAATCCATGCCAAGTTTATCGCACTTCCATTCGGGTATCGGCAATGGTTGTAGCAATCCTGCTGGCTTCTGATGCTCTGCCTTTACTCTCTGACATACATCACATACTGATACGTACTTGGCAATACCCTTCTTCATTCCTGTCCACCAGAACTTTCCTTCAAATCCAGATAAGTCTTGGTATTGCCTGGGTGAATCGAGTAAGGCGAATCATGAGCCTCCTAAAGAATCAACTTCCTGATCTCAGGGTCATTAGGCAGATAAATACGATCCTCAAACCATTGGGTGTCGTGCTCATCCTCACGAAATCCTTTAGCCTTTCCTTTACTCATCATTTCCTTTATCTCAGCAATCTCCTTGCCCGTCTTCTGGGCTTCCCTGATCTTACCCAACAAAGTGGACTGAATCTCCAATGTTGCAACGTAACCTCTTAGAACTATCTCCAAGCATAGCTCTTGAAGGTCATCTGCTAACTCCTTAGGTAATCCTCCGGTCATGAGTGTGTTAACATAACTCTTGTGGCTCAACGCGTCTGCTATGACATTGGCCTTTCTGGGATGATAATGCAATCTCATATCATAATCCTTTATGAGCTCCAACCATCTCCTTTCCCTGAGGTTTAACTCCTTCTGTGTGAAGATGTATTTCAAACTCTTATGATCCGTGTATACATCACAATGGTTTCCAATGAGAAAGTGTCTCCATGTCTTGAGCGCATGAACTACGGCTGCTAACTACAAATCATGCGTAGCGTAATTCAACTCATGAGGTTGAAGTTGTCGTGTGGCATATGAAACAACTCGTCCTTCCTGCATAAGCACTCCTCCATGTCCTCGACGGGAAGCGTCGCAATATACTTGGAAATCCCTGCGTTGGTCTGGGAGAACCAGCACTAGGGCTGTAACCAAACGTTTCTTCAACTCTTGAAATATGGCCTCACAATCCTCAGTCCATTTAAACTTGGTGTCCTTCTTCAATAACTCCATCATGGGCTTTGCAATCTTGGAGAAATTCTCAATAAATCTCTGATAATAACCTGTGAGTCCAAGAAAACTTCTGATTTCTCCCACTGAGGTGGGAGCCAACCATTTAGTGACAGAAGCAACCTTGGTAGGGTCTACTGCAATTCCTTCTCCGGATATAACATGTCCGAGAAATCCAACTTCCTTCAACCAAAACTCACATTTGTTGAACTTGGCATACAACTGATGTTCTCTGAGCTTCTCAAGAACCAAACGCAAATGCTCCTTATGCTCCTCTTCATTCTATTAGTAGACCAAAATGTCATCAATGAACACCACAACGAACTTATCCAAAAACTCCATGAACACCTTGTTCATCATGCCCATGAAATAGGCAGGGGCATTAGTCAAACCAAATGACCTAACTATATACACATATAGCCCATACCTCGTGGTAAAAGCTGTCTTAGGTATATCCTGCTCTCAGATCTTCAACTGGTGATAACCTGATCGAAGATCGATCTTGGAGAAAACTTTAGCTCCTTGCAACTGGTCAAACAAATCATTGATCATAGGAAGAGGGTATTTTTTCTTGATCGCCACCTCATTCAGTGCACGATAATCAACAACCATCCTTAAAGATCCATCTCTCTTCTCCACTAGAAGCACTGGGGCTCCCCAAGGTGATGAACTTGGTCGAATGTAACCTTTCTCCAGTAACTCCTTTATCTATTTCTTAATTTCCTCCAGATCCTTTGCAGGCATCCGATACGGCCTCTTGGATATTGGTCCAGTGCCTGGCAATAGCTCAATCAGAAACTCAATGTTTCAATCAGGTGGCATGCCTGGTAACTCTTCCAGAAATATTTCGGGATAATCCTTCACAACTGGTACTTCCACCTGTACAACTCCTGGTAAGAAATTCACTTGAGTCCTCCTCGGTGCATGCCTGGATACATACTTGATCCTCTTTCCTTCCGGGGTGGTGAGTATAATTGATTTACTGGCGCAATCAATGTTTCCCTCAAACTTGGATAGCCAATCCATGCCTAATATCACATCCAATCCTCGTGACTCCAGAACAATTAGGTTGGTGGGGAAAACATGTCTACCAATGGTTACTGGCAACTGATAGCATCCCCTACTAGTCATATACTCCGCTCCTGGGGAACTTACTAACATAGATGACTTAAGGTCTAATGTTGGCAACTTATACTTATCCACAAATCCCCTTGATATGAATGAATGCGATGCACCAATATCGAAAAGAATAAGTGATGTAAATGCATTAATCAAAAACTTACCGACAACTGCATCAGGTTGATCCTCAATCTCCTCCACACTGACGTGTTTCACCTGAACTTTGGTGAATGGGTTGGGCTCCTTTGCAGAACCTCCATTGCCAGTTCCATTATTGGCTTCTAGACAATCATTGGCATAATGCCCGGTCTTTTGGCACTTGAAACAAGTAATGTGGCTCAGCCTCTTGGCTGGTGTAGCGGGTTGGAACGGTTCTGACTGCTGCTTCCTCCATTCCCATTGCCATTCCTGGGGCCACTGGGGGTTGTGCGAACTGGCTCTGTTGTGCGAGTGTCCTCCATGGTTATGAGTATGTCCTCCCAAGTATGGGGAATAGCGGGGCTTCTGCTGAGCTCCATAAGTATTCCTCCCCTATCCATACTTCCTCTTGTGATTGTCAATCTGCTATTGCTTGCCTTCTATCATGAGGGCCCTGTCTACCAACTCCTGGTAGTTGTTGAATGTTGCCACCATCAACTGCATACTCAGCTCATCATTGAGTCCCTCAAGAAACTTCTCCTGCTTTGCGGCATCTGTGGCCACATCATCTGGGGCATAACAGGCTAACTTGCTAAACTCATCCACATACTGTCCCACTGTACGGCCTCCTTGGCGTAACTTGCAAAACTCACGCTTCTTCATGCTCATAGCTCCTGCTGAAACATGGGCGGTGCGGAAAGCTTGCTAAAACTAATCCCATGTAACTGTATCAATGAGGTAAGTGGTGGTGGAACTCTCCCACCAAGATGTTGCGGGTCCATCAAGCTGATGTGCAGCAAAGCGCACTCTCTCCGCATCTGTGCATCATGTAGTAGTCAGCTCTCTTCCAATCTTACGGAGCCAATCATCTGCAACAATCGGCTCAGTGCTACTAGAGAACACCGGCGGATTCAACCTCAAAAAACGGGCTAGGTTGTCAACAGGGGGTGGTGGTGGCGGATTGTTGTTGTTGTTGTTGTTGTTGTTGTTGTTGCCTTGGTTCTGGTTCTGAACTAGCATCTGCATCAAGGCATTCTGCTGCTGGATCAACTTAGTGAGCTCTGGTGGGAACGCAAATCCATTGTCACGTCTCGAAGGCATCTGATGGGTTAGAAGGGGTGAGAAAACAGAATAGAAATAGGTCTAAGAGAGATTCACTACCCATATGCTCATGAGACAAACACAATCAATTCACTTCATTCAATAGCACACAAGGTTCACACAAATGATCTAAACTACGATTACAAACTCGATCGACGCTATCTACTTGGAAGAATACTACTAGTTACATGGTGGTCATCTAGAAATTTTGATCAGAGGAAGACTCCATGATATCTGCTCCAGCTTCGTCAACGTAGTCGTCATCACTGTCATCATTTGCATCACTATCCGTGTCGGTGTCGTCCAAGATGATGTAGTCCTCCGAACGGATCTCCTTTGTTGGTCTCGCTTATGATTCTCCACTGGTAGTCCTAGCTTCCCCTTTAGATATTCATGCTTCTCCAGTAGTACTCCAATTTCTTCCTCCTATCCATCGCGTGTAAACTTGAGTTCCTCTTCTAGCTCGTTGTTCTTCTTCATCAGCTTCTTGATCTTCTTCATGTTGAAACATAGTTGATTCTCTTGCCAATGAATGTGATCACCCATCTCCTGAATGTATGTTGCAATTGATCCATCCTTCCTGGTATGAGTCATCTCCCATTTTTCGTTTTGGCAGCCACATATTTGGTAGATGGTGTTTTCCAGCTCCTTGTGGTACACTTCACATATGCGTCCAAAAGTGATGTGGGCTGCCATGCTCTTTCCCAAACTACAGCTTGATGCATCCATGTAGAAATCAATAGGCTCCGTTGTTGGCGCGAACGTCCTCCTAGGTACCCAGACTTTGATCTTCCAGTGCTCCTCTTCCGGTACAGTTGTAGAGAAAGTCCCAGTGAAGCTTGGTAGTCCGATGTTCAGGTACTTAGTGACTTCCTTCAAGTGTCGTCCGAAAGGAGTGTTGTCATCTAGCGGAGTGAACTTGTTCCTGGGGTCCGCCATCTATAGATTAGAAATAGAGGAGAATTAGAAATGAGCAGAGAAGAGAAATCATGTGGCTTATTATAGTGGTCGCGTCCTACAGTCAGCGTGTGCTCTCATACCATCTTGTAGCGACCATGATCCCAATGGACTGAACTATGTATGCCTAAGTGTCATCCCTGGATCGGTAATGCTGACACACACAGTACTCGAGGAATTATAACAAAGTTCAATCACACACTTATTACATCGAGTCCTCATAAACAGTATGATTACACAAAAATATCATGGTTGAAGGCCATCTAAACTAAATAACTACGGAAGCTTCATAGGTAAATGAGTCCATCAAGTCCAACGACATAGCTGAGTGCAAGACAACGACCTATCACACCTTATTCATCGTCTGAGTAATCTACAACATGAGACGTTGCAGCCGTGTAGGTCAGCACATTGAATATGCTGGCAGAGTTACACTGTGAAGCAATGAATGCAAGAACTATATCTACATGCAATATTTGGCTAGTGGAGGCTCTAAGTTTATGATTTTGCATAAAGCTAGTTTTTCCCTACAACAAAGGAATAAATTTATTTCACTACTCCCAAGTTGTGCCAATATTTGAGAAAGTTTCCCAACTCAAAATCCCAATTAAACAAGTATCATCACTAAACCCAAATCAATTAATTAAAGAGTGATGAGATCAACAATAATATCCAATTCTAGATACTCAAGATGTCCATAACCGAGGACACGGCTAACCATGATTAGTTTATACACTCTGTAGAGGTTGCGCACTTTTCCCCACAAGACTCGACCGCATCCATGATAGAAAGATCGAGACATAGTCTTTCTGAAGCATTAACTCTCTACTCCGGGCAGACTGGTACACCTACTCTCCCTCTACATCTTCTACTCCACCTCTTCGAGAGCTCATACAGCTTACTCAACTATGACAAAGCCCATAATGGCTTGTGGTTGCACACGGAAGTTTCTAGTCATGAAATATCATATGATCCCCTTGAGCCTAGGTGGCGAACCAAGGAAAAATCACACGGATACCCCAGGATTTCCTTAATGGACAACACTTGTTTCCTCAGGTGCCCCAACCAATCCACCTTAATGTTATCCAAGATTAATAACTCTCATAACTTCCATGTGAATCACGATCCAATCCCCATCTACAAGCATGGCTAAGCAAGAATAAAGCATAAGGTATATTCCTGAGCTGATCAAAAGGTATTAGGTTCCTACCTCAAGTACTACAACCAAACCACATGTTCCCAATCCTACTCATGCAAATATTTGAGGGGCAATACTAATGCATAGTAAAAACTGGGTATAGAAGAGTATGATCAAAGTGTAACTTGGCTTGCTGATGATCTACAAACTCTAGAGATTCACAGTAACAAGCTTTGCACTCCGGGTAATCTAGCATAGACAAACAGTAGCATACATAAGCAAACACTCAAACGAAACAAAGAGAAATTGAGAAAAGATCCAAATCAAACATGAAACAAAAGAATGTCTAATCTAAATAGAAAAAAACTTAACACCATTATTTACATGTGGATTAGATCTTAACAGTAGGTACATGTGATTAGCTATGATTCGCAAAAAGAAACAACTCAAACGGAGAAACGAAACTCAAGATACGAATGAAACAAGATCGTTTACTAATCTGAACTAAAGTCAAATTTTAAAGTGTCAAAATCATGTTCAAGTTGGTTAACTGGAAATAAGAGATCGTTACGAAGATTCAGGCGCTGGTTTCATCTAATTTGGACAAACGAGCAAAAAGTTATGCTAGTTTGAACATCAGGGGCAAAATCGCGATAAAACTATTCGCAGATAGGTCCCTGGCTGAAAATAAAACTAAAAGGAAAAATCTAGCGCAGGAACGCTCGCTAACAGAACTAAACGAATGAAAATCGTTCACTAACAGATCTAAACGAACGAACGTTCGTTAACTAACTAAACCGGTCTAAAAAAATAAACCGAGAAAACCTAAAAAACGGATTGGGTTTCGGTCGTTTTACCGGTTCTCGAAAAAAAATGGCGGTGGCGGCGGCGGATCTGGCGACGATGATGGCGGTGGCAGCTCCTAGCAGCAGCGGCGGCAGCAGCAGGCGGCGCGGGCGGTGGCGTGCTACAACCGCAGCGGCTCGGGTGGCGGCGGCGGTTGCGGGCTCCGGCGGTGGGGCGATGTGGGGAGGCGAGGGGGCGGCCGCGCTGCCATATAAACGCCAGGGGGCCTCCTCCGACTTGGGAAGGAAGTCAGGGTGGCGGCGCGAGGTCGGACTCCTTTGGAAGTCCGGCACGGGAAAGGCGGCTGCGACGCGACGGCCGGCTGGGCCTTCGTCCCAGTTCGGTGCGGGAAAAGTTTTTTTTAAAATAATTTTGCCGTAGAGAAAGAAAAATCCTAAGTAAATGTAAAAAAAATCTAAAAAAATCCAAGAACAATTTTCACCGTCCAAACCTAATATTTAGGACAAGATGAACATTTTTCTGGACTAAAATGCAATTTTCAAAAATGCAAGTTTTTCTAATTCAAATAAAATAGCAAATAAAATTATAATTTGATTTTAAAATTCTTTCTCCAATATTTCTCTTCTGTTGAAGAAGTCATATTATCATCTCTCATTTATTTTTATTATTGGAAATATTTGGAGAGAAAAATATTAAAATCAAATTGATCCTTTTTTCAAATTTGAAATAAATTCAAATATGAATTTTGTGAAACCTCCAACTCTCTCCTTGGGTCCTTCAGTTTCTTAAGATTTCTAGAATCTCAACCGAAATGCAAAATTAATATGATATGCATATGATGATCTATGTATAACATCCAAATTAAAAATTGGGATGTTACAGAAATCTTCATAGAAAAAATCATGCAAACCAGCAAAAAAAGAAAATTCTGTTGAAAGTAGTATACAACATGTGTAATTAGGAGAAATACAACCTGATTCGTAGGGTAGCGAGAGGACATTAATATCCGAAGTGAGCGATTGGCACCTCGTTTGCATGAAGATCAAGCGGACCTCAAAATCCGCACTGAAGGCGATACAGCATACCGCGGTTGGATGCTGACGAGAAGCACTAGTACCAAATCCCATCCTCACGTGGAATGGCCTCTGCGCAGTCTCCTCGGATGGGTTGCCAGACATATCGCCCTTGTTTTTTTTAATTAAACTGGAGGACGAAACAACTAAAAAGTGCACGTAAGGTGGATGGACTAGCCAAAAGTGGAGCCTCGTTCAACCTTTATAATTGAATGGTAAATAATAAATAAAAGGAAAGATAGATGTAATCTTCCTTGTATGGTGCCATCGATTCAGATCGCCATCGAGCGGTCCTCCTACAGTGCATGATCCTCTAAAGGATCGAGGTCCCAGCCCTCAAGCCCGTCCCGAGGTGGGGGAGCGAAGAGCTTGACACTCCGAAGTGGCAACGTAGTGATGTCTACTACACAACCTTCTTCTTGTAGACGTTGTTGGGCCTCCAAGTGCAGAGGTTTGTAGGACAGTAGCAAATTTCCCTCAAGTGGATGCCCTAAGGTTTATCAATCGTTGGGAGGCGTAGGATGAAGATGGTCTCTCTCAAAGAACCCTGCAACCAAATAACAAAGAGTCCCTTGTGTCCCCAACACACCCAATACAATGGTAAATTGTATATGTGCACTAGTTCAGCAAACAGATGGTGATATGAGTGCGATGTGGATGGTAGATATAGGTTTTTGTAGTCTGAAAATATAAGAACAGCAAGGTAGAAAGTAAAAAAAGTGAGCGTAAACAGTATTGCAATGCTTCGAAACAAGGCCTAGGGTTCATACTTTCACTAGTGCAAGTACTCTCAACAATACTAACATAATTGGATCATATAACTATCCCTCAAGTCACTCCAAAGTCACTAATAGCGGAGAAGAAATGAAGAGATTATTGCAGGGTAGGAAACCACCTCAAAGTTATTCTTTCCGATCAGTCCATTAGGCTATTCCTATAAGTGTCACAAACAACCCTAGAGTTCATAGTAAAATAACACCTTAAGACACACATCAACAAAAACCCTCATGTCACCTAGATACTCCAATGTCACCACAAGTATCCACGGGTATGATTATACGACATGCATCACACAATCTCAGATTCATCTATTCAAACCAACACCAAGAACTAGAAAGAGTGCCCCAAAGTTTCTACCGGAGAGTCAAGACGAAAATGTGTGCCAACCCCTATGCATAAGTTCACAAGGTCACTGAACAAGTTGATCACCAAAACATACATCTAGTAGATCACGTGATATCCCATTGTCACCACAGATAAGCACATGCAAGACATACATCAAGTGGTCTCAAATCCTTAAAGACTCAATCCGATTAGATAATTCCAAAGGGAAAACTAAATCCGTTACAAGAGAGCAGACGGGGAGAAACATCATAAGATCCAACTATAATAGAAAAGCTCGCGGTACATCAAGATCGTGCCAAATCAAGAACACGAGAGAGAGAGAGAGAGAGAGAGAGAGAGAGATCAAACACATAGCTACTAGTACATACCCTCAGCCCTGTGGGTGAACTACTCCCTCCTCGTCATGAAGAGCGCCAGGATGATGAAGATGGCCACCGGTGATGATTTCCCCCTTCGGCAGGGTGCCGGAACGGGCTCCCAAGAGGTTTTGGTATCCCATTGTCACCACAGATAAGCACGTGCAAGACATACATCAAGGGTTGTCAAATCCTTAAAGACACAATCCGATAAGATAACTTCAAAGGGAAAACTCAATACAGTACAAGAAGGTAGGTGGGGAGAAGCATCATAAGATCCAACTATAATAGCAAAGCTCACGGTACATCAAGATCGTGCCATATCAAGAACATGAGAGAGAGAGAGAGAGACCAAAAACATAGCTACTGGTACATACCATCAGCCCCGAGGGTCAACTACTCCCTCCTTGTCATGGAGAGCGTCGGGATAATGAAGATGGCCACCAGTGATGGATTCCCCCTCGGGTAGGGTGCCGGAACAGGGTCCCGATTGGTTTTGGGTGTCTACAGAGGCTTGATGCGGCAGAACTCCCAATCTAGGTTTTTTCGGGGATTTCTCTATTTATAGGAATTTTTGGCGTCGGTCTCACATCAGGGGGGTCGCCGAGTCATCCACGAGATAGGGGGGCGCGCCCAGGGGGTAGGGCACGCCCTCCACCCTTGTGGATGGCTCGGGACTCTTCTGGCCCAACTCTTTCACTTCGGGGCTTCTTTTGGTCCATAAAAAATCCACAAAAATTGGCAGGTCAACTGAACTCTGTTTGGTATTCCTTTTCTGTAAAGATCAAAAACAAGGAAAAAACAGAAACTAGCACTGGGCTCTAGGTTAATAGGTTAGTCCCGAAAATCATATAAAATAGCATATAAATGCATGTAAAACATCCAAGATGGATAATATAATAGCATGGAACAATAAAAAATTATAGATACGTTGGAGACGTATCACATAGCACGGCCGATGTGGCAAGGTGAAACCCCCAGTCCGACCGAGGCGATGGAGCAGGCCGACAGTGCGACGCTGAAGTCCCTGGCTTGGGTAAATGAAGTGATGAAGAAGCCCCCAGTCCAGCCGAGGTGCCGCGGTAGGTCGGTAAGGTGACGTCACCATGTTGGTATGCCGAGGTGATAGCGCTTCCCGACCCGAATCATTTACCTCTGCACAGAAAATAGTGCAATCCGGAGATAATAATTACAATAAATTAAAAAATTGTTGCACAATTAATAATTTATGCAAAGTGAATAATAAAAGAAATATAGCCCATGCACCGAACACCGAACGAGGTAGAGTTCTCTCGGCAATGCCGAAGTCCCCCAGGAAACTGAACTTGTCGGTATGGCAACATATTGGTATGGCAGTTCCACCAAAAAGGTGATCGCGCGAGCCGATTTATGCTGATTGGGACGACATCGTCGGCTTGCCGAAGTGACCACGTGACGCAATTGAAATCAGTTACCTACGCCCGTAAAATAGTGCAGTACAAAAAAATATTCTTTGCATAATTAAAATACGCAAAGTAAATTGTTAAAAAGATGTAGCCTGGGCCTCCGAGCCAACCGATGGGACGAGCAGGTCAGTGTTGTGGGGAGAGAAGGTTAACCCAACGGGGCGATGACACAATTTGGCCAACGCTGACATCAGCTTGCCCAACATAACACGACCATATCTGATTATCACTAAAGTTAGCTTGATGGCCTGACAGCGGTGGCCACGCCATGTTGTGTGAATTCGTCCAGCAGACCGAGCTGCGGGCCAGAGCGATGGCAATAGCCTGGAGCGCTCCGGACGATGACCACGGTATCTGCGTACATAAGACAGTACAAACTAGCAGGGCATATGTGGGTACAAATAATTTATGCAATACAATTTTAATAAGAAAAATATAACCTGACTCATTTGGATGATAGGCAAAGCAATTGCAAATTCATAACGTGCCATAGTGCATCAGATCGGTCGAGTTGTGGCCGAACATTCCGATGTATCACGAACATGGAAACAACCAGCTTGCATACGCAGCACCTGTAGTGCAGCTACAGATTGAATCGACTTCACCCATTGTCATCATCAGATAAAATAGTGCATGGATGCCATGCCGCAGTCCAGACCCCGATTGTAGTCTGCGAACATAATTGAAAAGACTACAGAAAAAATTCTTGATGAACTCAAATGATTATTGATATGCCTAATTGAAAAGGTAGGACCTGATTTCAAAAGTAGCTACAGGAGTAAAAGAAATCTGCACCAAAGTGTTGTAGAGAGCTTCACGTCAGATGTAGTTTGATGGACTAGTACGATGCATCAATCAGACCTCGATTGATGTTCCCCAACTTGTAATACTAGTTGATTGCTCCACGGGACAGTGCATGAAAAGGGATCAGTAGTAAAAAGCATAAACAAACTCTAGTTGATTAAATAATAAAGAAAAGGTGGAATCTCCCTGCGCCCGCCACCGACCCGAGCTCGTGTGCTGTTGAACGCAAGCAATACTACTCCATGCAACGTCACTCCTTGGTTGGGGCATTGCTTGATAACTCCTTGGCTGTGGCACATGGGAATCGTGGTGGAGGCCGGACTTAGCAATTGGCCAGTCGCCGAACACTTTTTCTGATCTTGATTTAACTATGAATAGGGAGCTCACGGCAACAACCATAATCTTGCAAAAAACACAGTTTATACCGAATAGATCTAACTGAAATAATATCACCTGATCATCCCATCAATCCATGACGATCACCTAGCAGGCTCTCAATGAAAGCACCAATGTAGGAGATAATTCTGGCATATCTCGTAGTAGGGGTCCTAAGCTAGACGTCTTGGAGCGATGGTAACATGGACACAAGATTTTACCCAGGTTCGGGCTCTCATGAGGAGATATTACCCTACGTCCTGCTTTTGATTGTATTGATATGATGGATAGTACAGAGTACACATATCTACCACGAGATAATGAGATGTAATGTAATCATCTATTGACTAGTCTGGCCTCGGTTTATATATGCACCGTAGGCCTAGGGTTTAGAGGAGTCCTTGTCTTGTGCACCAAGTCTTGTGGAGATCTCCTTGTATTCGGCATGGGCTGCCTGAAGTGGCCCATTAGTGATCCGCCATGAGGGTACTCGTCCGACCCACCTTGTCAGGAGATGACGTGGTGAGTACCCCCTGGTCCGGGACTCCCTCATACATCGGTATGTATTATTTCCAGTAAGTCATTGGCTCGCTCCGTTGTTTCGGAGAACGGAGTTTTAGTCATCTTGCCCATGAGGCATGGTTCGCAAGTATCTAATGATTCATAATCCAGTGATTCCAAAAGCCCATCAGCATGGAGTTTCTTCATGCGCTTTAGACCAATATGACCTAAACAGCAGTGCCACAAGTATGTTGCACTATCATTATCAACTTTGCATCTTTTAGCATCAATATTATGAATATGTGTATCACTACCATCGAGATTCCATAAACCATTAACATTGGGTGTATGACCATACAAGGTTTTATTCATGCAAACAGAATAACAATTATTCTCTGTCTTAAATGAATAACTGTATTGTAATAAACATGATCCTATTTTGTTCATGCTCAACGCAAACACCAAACAACATTTATTTAGGTTCAACACTAGTCCTGAAAGTATAGGGAGTGTGCGATGATGATCATATCAATCTTGGAACCACTTCTAACACACATCATTACTTCACCCGCAACTAGTCTCCATTTATTCTGCAACACGTTTTTTGAGTTACTAATCTTAGCAACCGAACATGTATCAAATACCCAGGGGCTACTACGAGCACTAGTAAGGTACACATCAATAGAATGTATATCAAATATACCTTGTAGGTGAAGTACTTGCCAGCGGTCTCATACCCCTCGACACGGGCATGAGTCTGAAATACCAATTTCAGCTCTTGGAACATCTCATATGCTCTGTGGCGTTCAAAACGTCTTTGAAGCCCCGATTCTAAGCCATAAAGCATGGCGCACTAAACTATCAAGTAGTCATCATATCGAGCTTGCCAAACGTTCATAACATCTGCATCTGCTCCTACAATAGGTCTGTCACCTAGCGGTGCGTCAAGGACATAATTCTTCTGTGCAACAATGAGGATAATCCTCAGATCATGGACCTAGTCCACATCATTGCTACTATCATCTTTCAACTTAGTTTTCTCTAGGAACATATCTAAAAACATAGGGGGTCTACAACGCGAGCTATTGATCTACAACATAATTTGCAAATACTATCAGGACTAAGTTCATGATAAATTAAAGTTCAATTAATCAAATTACTTAAGAACTCCCACTTAGATTGACATCCGTCAAGTCATCTAAATGATATGTGATCCAAATCAACTAACCCATGTCCAATCATCACGCGAGATGGGGTAGCCATCAATGGTGAACATCTCTATGTTGATCATATCTACTATATGATTCATGTTCGACCTTTCGGTCTCCCGTGTTCCGAGGCCATGTCTGTACATGCTAGCCTCATCAACTTTAACTCGAGTATTCTGCATGTGCAAAACTGTCTTGCACCCATTGTATGTGAACATAGTGCCTATCCCACCCGACCATCACGTGGTGTCTCAGCACGAAGAACTGTGCAACGGTGCATACTCAGGGAGAACACTTATACCTTGAAATTTAGTTAAGGGATCATCTTATAATGCTACCGTCATACTAAGCAAAATAAGATGCATAAAGATAAACATCACATCCAAACAAAATATGTGACATGATATGGCCATCATCATCTTGTGCTTTTGACCTCCATCTCCAAAGCATCATCATGATTTCCATTGTCACAGGCTCGACACCATGATCTCCATCGTTGTGTCGTGGTCGTCTCGCCAACTATTGCTTCTACAACTATAGCTACCGCATAGTGATGAAGTAAAGCAATTACATGGCGTTTGCATTTCATACAATAAAGAGACAACCATAAGGCTCCTGCCGGTTGCCGATAACTTTTAAAAAACATGATCATCTCATACAACAAATTTATATCACATCATTCCTTGACCAAATCACATCACAAGCATGCTCTGCAAAAACAAGTTAGACGTCCTCTACTTTGTTGTTGCAAGTTTTACGTGGCTGCTACAGGCTTCTACCAAGAACTGTTCTTATCTACGACACAAAAACCACAACGGTCATTTATCAAGTTTGTTGTTTTAACCTTCAATAAGGACCGGCGGCAGTCAAATTTGATTCAACTAAAGTAGGAGAAACAGACACCCGCCAGCCACCTTTATGCGAAACTAGTTACATGTCTGTTGGTGGAACCGGTGTCATGAACGTGGTCATGTAAGGTTGGTCTGGGCCGCTTCATCTAACAATACCGCCGAATCAAAATAAGACATTGGTGGTAAGCAGTATGACAATCACCGCCCACAACTCTTTGTGTTCTACTCGTGCATATCATCTACGCATAGACCTGGCTCTAATACCAC
Source organism: Triticum aestivum (assembly GCF_018294505.1). Classification (NCBI taxonomy): domain Eukaryota; kingdom Viridiplantae; phylum Streptophyta; class Magnoliopsida; order Poales; family Poaceae; genus Triticum; species Triticum aestivum. The sequence continues at coordinate 681,732,981 of NC_057798.1, read as the reverse complement.
TATTTGGGGAACGTAGCATGCAATTTGAAAAAAATTCCTACGCTCACGCAAGATATATCTAGGAGATGCATAGCAACGAGAGGAGGAGAGTGTGTCCATGTACCCTCGTAGACTAAAAGAGGAAGCGTTGGACAAAATGGTTGATGTAGTCAAACTTCTTCTAGCTCCGACCGATCAAGTCCTGAACGTACGGCACCTCCGAGTTCTGCACATGTTCAGCTCGATGACGTTCCACTCCCTCTTGATCTAGCAAGGTGTCGAGGAAGTAGATGAGTTCCGTTAGCACGACGGCATGGTGACGTTGATGGTGAAGTGGTCCGCGCAGGGCTTCGCCTAAGCACCGCGACAATATGACCGAGGGTGTAAACTATGGAGGGGGCGCCGCACACGGCTAACAGTTGTTGTTGTATGTTGTAGGCACCCCCTCCCCATATATATATATATATATATATATATATATATATATATATATATATATAGGTTGGAGGGGATGAGAGGCAGCCAATGGGGCGCCCCAACTAGGAGGAATCCTAGTTGGGCTCCTCTCCCAATTCGGCCAACCCCCCTCTCCTATTCCTATTCGGAGAAGGAAGGGAAGAGGGGGAAGGGGAAATCCTATTCCATTTTTCCTTTCCTCCTTCCCCTTTCCTTCTCCAATTTGGCCAGCCCATATGGGGGGGCACATCAGCCCCTTTGTGGCTGGTGTGTTTCCCCTCTTGGCCCATAAGGTCCATATCTTTTGCCGGGGGTGCCCGGAACCCCTTCCGGTGACTCGATAAGTACCTGGTGCTTCCAAAAAACTTCCAATGTCCGAATACCATTGTCCTATATATCAATCTTTACCTCTCGATCATTTTGAGACTCCTCGTCATGTCCGTGATATCATCCAGGACTTCGAACAACATTATGTCACCAAATCACATAACTCATATAATACTATATCATCATCGAACGTTAAGCGTGCACACCCTACAGGTTCGAGAACTATGTAGACATGACCGAGACGCCTCTTTGGTCAATAACCAATAGCAGAACTTGGATGCTCATATTGGCTCCCACATATTCTGCGAAGATCTTCATCGGTCGAATCATTATGATAGCATACATTATTCCCTTTCTCCATTGGTATGTTACTTGCCCGAGATTCGATCGTCGGTATCTTCATACCTAGTTAAATCTTATTACCGGCAAGTCTCTTTCCCCGTTCTGTAATACATCATCATGAAACTCACTCATTATTCACTTTGATTGCAAGGCTTCTTATGATGTGTATTACCTAGAGGGCCCAGAGATACCTCTCCGATGTTCAGAGTGACAAGTCCTAATCTCGATCTATGCCAACCTAACAAACACCTTCAGAGATACTTGTAGAGCATATTTATAATCACCCAGTTATGTTTTGACGTTTGATTGCACACAAGGCATTCCTCCGGTGTCCGGGAGTTGCATAATCTCATAGTCGAAGGAATATGCATTTGACATAAAGAAAGCAATAGCAATAAAACTGAATGATCATAATGCTAAGCTAAAGAATGAGTCTTGTCCATCACATCATTCTCCTAATGATGTGATCCCGTTCATCAAATGACAACACATGTCTATGGTTAGGAAACTTAACCATCTTTGATTAACGAGCTAGTCTACTAGAGGCTTACTAGGGACACGATATTTTGTCTATGTATCCACACATGTATCAAGTTTCCGGCTAATACAATTCTAGCATGAATAATAAACATTTATCATGATATAAGTAAATATAAAATAACAACTTTATTATTGCCTCTAGGGCATATTTCCTTTACTATCGCTGATATGTCTTCAATGTATCTATAATTTTTGATTGTTCCATGCTATTTTATCATCTATATTAGATGTTTTATATGCATTATGGTGATATTTTATATCATTGTTTGGGACTAACCTATTAACCTAGTGCCTAGTGCCAGTTGCTAATTTTTCCTTGTTTTTGTCTTTTATAGAAAATCAATACCAAACGGAATGAAACTTTTTGACAATTTTTCTTGGACTAGAATAAACCTAGGAAGCTTCAAGAAGAGGCTAGAAGGCCCACCGGTGAGCGACAACCTCGGCAGGCGCACCCTAGGGGGCGCCCTATGAGCTTGTGGGCCCCCCAATGCACCTCTAACACTAATTCCAGCTCTATAAAAGCCCAAATATTTCCCGTATATCAGAGGACAGACCAAAATACTTTTCCACCCCCGCAAGCCTATATTCTCATTAGATCCCATCTTGGGGCCTTTTCTGGTACTCTGTCGGAGGGGGATTCAATCACGGAGGGCCTCTACACCAACATTGCTGCCCTTCCGATGATGTGTGAGTAGTTTACCTCAGACCTACGGGTCCATAGCTAGTAGCTAGTGTTGGGAAACGTAGCATGCAATTTCAAGAAAAAATCTACGCTCACGCAGGATCTATCTAGGAGATGATAACAACGAGAGGGGGAGAGTGTGTTCATGTACCCTCGTATACCGAAAGCGGAAGCGTTAGCTTAACGTGGTTGATGTGGTCGAACGTCTTCTCGATTCAACCGATCAAGCACCGAATGTATGACACCTCCGAGTTCTGCACACGTTCAGCGCGATGACGTCCCTCGAGCTCTTGATCTAGCAGAGGGTCGAAGGAGTAGATGAGTTCCATCAGCATGACGGCGTGGTGAGGGTGATGGTGATGTGATCTGCACAGGGCTTCGCCTAAGCACTATGACAATATGACCGGAGGAGTAAATGGTGGAGGGGGCACCGCACACGGCTAAGAACAATTGATGTATCTAGAGGTGCCCCCCGCCCCCATATATAAAGGAGGGAGAGGGGAGGAGGCCGGCCTTGGGTGCTCCCCATGGGGGGAGTCCTACTAGGACTCCTAGTCCTATTCGGCCCCCTTCCTTCTAACGGAGGGGAAAAGGGGAAGGAAAGGGAGAGGGAGAAGGAAAGGGGGGCCGTGCCCCCTCCCCTTGTCCAATTTGGACTCCCCATGGGGGGGTGCACGCCCTTGCGGGCTGCCTTTCCTCTCCCCTATGGCCCATGTGGCCCATTACTTCCCCGGGGGGTTCCGGTTACCCCTTGGTACTCAGATAATTACCCGAAACACTCCAGAACCATTTCGGTGTCCGAATACCACCTTCCAATATATCAATCTTTACCTCTAGACCATTTCAAGACTCCTCGTCGTGTCCGTGATCTCATCTGGGGGCTCCGAACAACCTTCGGTCACCAAAACACATAACTGATATAATACACATTGTCATCGAATGTTAAGCGTGTGGACCCTACGGGTTCGAGAAATATGTAGACATGACCGAGACACCTCTACGGTTAACCAATAGCGGAACCTAGATGCTCATATTGGTTCCCACATATTCTACGAAGATCGTTATTGGTCAAACCGCAATGTCAACATACATTATTCCCTTTGTCATCGGTATGTTACTTGCCCGAGATTCGATCATAGGTATCTTCATACCTAGTTCAATCTCATTACTGGAAAGTCTCTTTACTCATTCGTAATGTATCATCCTACAACTAACGCATTAGACACATTGCTTGCAAGGCTTCATATGATGTGCATTACCGAGAGGGCCCAGAGATACCTCTCCGATACTCGGAGTGACAAATCCTAATCTCGATATATGCCAACACAACAAACACCTTCAAAGATACCTGTAGAGCATCTTTGTAATCACCCAGTTACGTTGTGATGTTTGATAGCACACAAGGCATTCCTCCGGTGTCTGGGAGTTGCATAATCTCACAGTCGGAGGAATATGTATTTGACATGAAGAAATTAGTAGCAATAAAACTGAACGATCATTATGCTAAGCTAACGGATGGGTCTTGTCCATCACAACATCCCACTAATGATGTGATCCCGTTCATCAAATGACATATCATGTCCTTGGCTAGGAAACTTAACCATCTTTGATCAACGAGCTAGTCTAGTAGAGGCATACTAGGGAAACGGTGTTTTGTCTATGTATTCACACATGTATCAAGTCTTTGGTTAATACAATTCAAGCATGAATAATAAAAATTTATCATGATATAAGGTAATATAAAATAGCAACTTTATTATTTCCTCTAGGGCATATTTCCTGAAGTCTCCCACTTGCACTAGAGTCAATAATCTAGATTACATTGTAATGAATCTAACACCCATGGAGTCTTGGTGCTGATCATGTTTTGCTCGTGGAAGAGGCTTAGTCAACGGGTTTGCCACATTCAGTTCCGTATGTATTTTGCAAATCTCTATGTCTCCCTCCTTGACCAAATCTCGGATGGAGTTGAAGCGTCTGTTGATGTGTTTGGTCTTTTTGTGAAATCTGGATTCCTTCGCCAAGGCAGTTTCTCTAGTATTGTCACAATAGATTTTCATTGGATCCGATGCACTAGATATTACACCTAGATCGGATATGAACTCCTTCATTTGCTGCTTCTGAAGCAACTATGTACTCCGCTTCACACGTAGATCCCGCCACGACGCTCTTCTTGGAACTGCTCCAACTGACAGCTCCACCATTCAATAAAAATATGTATCTGGTTTGTTACTTAGAGTCATTCGGATCAGTGTCAATGCTAGCATCAACGTAACCACTAACAACAAGCTCTTTGTCACCTCCATAAATGAGAAACACATAACTGGTGTTCTTGATCGCTGTCCAGTGATCCACTCCTAGATTACTTTGGTACCTCCCTGCTAAACTTATAGCAAGGCACACATCAGGTCTGGTACACAGTATAGCATACATGACAGAACTCATGGCTGAGGCATAGGGAATGGCTAGGGCGTATTTCCTTTAGCTAGATGGCTTCTTCTCCCTCTTTGATCTTCAATACAATGTTCTCCTCGATGTTCTTGGAGTTCTATCCGATGTAATATTTTTTGCGGTGCGTTTGTTGTGATCCAATGAATTGCGGATTTATGATCAGATTATGTATGAATATTAATTGATTCTTCTCTGAAATCTTTTATGCACGATTAAGACAGCTTTGTATTTCTCTTCGATCTATTGATTTGGTTTGGCCAACTAGATTTATTTTTTTTGCAATGGGAGAGGTGCTTTGTGATGGGTTCAATCTTGCGGTGTCCTCACCCAGTGACAGTAGTGGTAGCGAGGCCCGTATTTGTATTGTTGTCATTAAGGATAGAAAGCTGGGGGTTTGACCATATTGCTTGGATCTATCCCTCTAAATCATGTCATCTTGCTTAAGGCATTACTCCGTTCTTGTTAACTTAATACACTAGATGCATGCTGGATAGTGGTCGATGTGTGAAGTAATTGTAGTAGATGCAGGCAGGAGTCGGTCTACTTGTCATGGACGTGATGCCTATATTCATGATCATTGCCTTGGATATCATCATAACTATGCGCTTTTCTATCAATTGCTCAACAGTAATTTGTTTACCCACCGTATATTTCTTTCAAGAGAGAAGCCTCTAGTGAAAACTATGCCCCCCCGAGTCTATTTCCTATCATATTATTTTCAGATCTATAAAACCGAAAATCCAAAAATACCTTACTGTAATTTATTTACGTTTACTTTATTTTGCACTTTTACTTATCTTTTATACCTATCTCTATCAGGTCTCACTCTTGCAAGTAACTGTGAATGGATTGACAACCCCTTTTTCGTGATGTGTGCAAGTGTTTGTTAGTTTGTGCAGGTGCATCTATTTGGGACTTGTGTGTTCCTCCTACTGGATTGATACATTGGTTCTTAACTGAGGGAAATACTTATCTCCACTTTGGTGCATCACCCTTTCCTCTTCAAGGGAAAAATCAACGCAAGCTCAAGAAGTAGCAATCGCTAGTTGGTAAACACATGATAGCTTATTTAAGCCCCAACTTTTGCTTTTATATAATCAACTTTGAAAGTGAAAATATGTCTCTTCTTCAATAAAGACAAAACTATTCGCTAAGACAACAAGATTTGGAAGGAACATTTTCCAGGCTTGTTGATTAAAATGAATGAGTTTTCCTTATTCCTGCGAGTGAATAAGTTATTCATCATATTCGACAATCCAAATTCCTAGGTACATGTGGCTTCGTGTATCTTCTTTCATTTTTCCTCGTGTTTAGTGATAGTAATGGTCCTTTAGCTCGCTTCTACGAAGAATAATTGCCCTTTCGCCACACTCGATGCTTGATTAGGGTTAAGGTAGGAGGATTCCACTTTGTGCTTCCACACATGCCTTTACTTTAAGCACTTATTCAAATGAAAGTTGCTATAGTTGAGCGCAAACAATCATAATAAGGAACACGTGAATTAGCCATATTAAGCATATTCAAGCCATAACTTTTTGAAAACCTAAGAGCAAGAAGGCCACAACTGTTTAGTAGCCTCAATCTGAGCATGGAGACTACAAATATCTACTAGTATACTTTTGCATTGTAACAAGGTTGCACATTCACAACATTTGGTGAGCAATTATTTTTCCAAACTAGTATGTTGGTGCAATAGTTAGATGATGTTGCCTCATAAGTCTAGAAGGTCAAGTTGGCAATATTTCAATTAGGGTTGCACATTTTAGGAACGCTATTAGTTGTATTTAGTTCAGGCGAAGGGAAATGGATTGAATGAACAATGTTGTAGCCATAGATCTAATTAAAATGGCTATTCAGTAATTTACAAATGTTTTCATTTCGCAACCAACCATGTACCCATGTGATCTACTTTGTAATTGCTAACCCCCATGAACATGGATGGTAAATTGACAAAGAAAACCCAATAAATGCCATGTTCGAGTGTGCAGGGTACAAACAACCACCGATGGACAACACATACATGCTAAAATGCTCTTCTTGGTTATGGGCAACCTAGGTATACATACCCTCATGAGCCATATATCGAACTATTTTCTAGAATCATATTTGTATGTTGTAAAAACTTCAATCAAGATACCTAATAAGACTAAGGTTGGCACGCATATGAGCCTATCATATATCAAAGTGCATGATTTAATTTGCAATTGCATATTATTTAAATATATAAAGAATTAGGTACACATTTTTTTCTTAACTACCAATCAACAATGTAAAAATTTAAAATTTTAGCAACATGCTATGGTTTTAGTTAGCTATATCACTGTAATGATAGATTCTACAACCGCATAAATGAATTTTGCATCTTAATTTTTAGCAAGAAAATAACATGTTTATTCTTTTAGACAAGATGAAAAGCAAACTAGAAATGACACACTTCTAGCAACATGGATAGGTTCAAAAATATGAATAACTAAAAGTATTTATTATAAAGAGTTTGGTTTTTCCTAGCGTGAGCTACGTGGTGCCCTCTATCCTGGCCATCCCTCATGGAATCTTCTTAAAGAGTGGTTTTTTCTTATCGCTGCGTTACCTATTGTACGCAGAATAGTGGCGTCAGTTCCTATCAACCACATGGTCTCGTCATGCTCGCAGTTCTATTAGAATAACATCACAACGATCATGCGTTGTGAACTAGGAGAGGACGGTGCTCTTTTTATGCTCTCTCTATCCTCACCTGGTATATTGCACAGTAACACAAGCCACATGCTACTGGACAAAATTGTGGCAGGGAGTGCAACTGAGCTTGACAAGACGAAAACAACAATGCATGCACCTACTAACCCCCTATAAAAAGACTACTACAATAGTGCTATAGAATATTCTACTATTGATCACCTTGCTTCCCTTCAAAAGTGGCTGGTCCACAACACAAATCACAATGAGAGCAGAGGGCCATGATAGAGGGTACCAGATATCTCAACTTACCCTACAACTTCCTGTTATTATAAATGAGTGATAACCAATGGGTGACTTTATATCTTGTTTGTCAAATTACCGACGAAGCCAGATATAGAGAGTCTTGTCAAAAGTAGCATCTTTGTCAGCATTCATAAAAAAAACTTTGTCGGCAACATGGTAAAATTCCAGCAAGCTACACTTCTGTGCTATTGGAAGGTACGTCAACATAAGCATACGACCTGGTATAAAATTATGTATGGAGAAAACTTTGAGAGATATATGTGTGCGGTAATTGTACTATTGCCATTCCAAGCAAGTCTGAGCGAACACAAGAGAGTCTATGTCATTTCACAAAATGGTGATTGATTTGTATTATATTCACACGATAGTTGAAGTTGCCGTTATATGATAGATAACACTAACATTTGCTTGCATGTCCTCTCACAAGTAAATAAGTGCAAATCTGTAGTCGCTTCCGTATCTGGTGTCTCCATATGATCTTGCCTGAACACTTTATTGCAATGTACAACAAATTTGGAGCATGAAATGTATTTCTATTTGCTTAAATACGGTTTCTTATTTCTATGTTTCCCTTTTGCTGGATTCGAGCTATCTGTTGCATCTCTCAGTCCACCCCCACGGGATCCAAACCATGATGGCATTTTGTGGATTGTGCCTTCACTGACATCACTGATTCGACATCCCAGCTTGCTGGTTCAATGTTTAGGGTCTAAGGTATTTTACTCACTTGAAGCCTTAGGACATCTTCAAAGCGAAACATCAAATTTCTCGTATATATCCAGACCGCTTTTTTCATTCAACGGAGTCCAATCTGAATTCCGGTATTATGGCTGCAAACTACGAGACATTTAATTTTGTGCTTCTACATGTCCAACGTAAAGCAATCATGTGGACCACCTCTCTCTCCTCTCAACCGTAGACCACACACACAAACAGAGAAGTTTATTGGATCATTTGATGGCTCCCTCCCTCTCCTATTTGCGAATATTTTTGGCGTTCGTTTTGTGGGCTTGCATTGGAGATACCCTCAAACTTTTGGTATATGTCTGGACTGCAATGTCCAGACCACTTTCCTGATTCAACGGGGACCTATATATGTCCACCTAGCAGTTCGGACCTACAGATTCTGGCAAAGTGGAGACAAAGGTGGGCTAGCTTTGGTGGAGTCCGGATATGCACTTTGACCAATCACATGGATGACCCTCTTTTATCTCTCGTCTCAACAACACATGCATGGTCCCCCTCTTCTATCTCCCCTCTCAATCGGACACTAACATGCATGGCCCCCCTCTTCTCTCTCTACTCCATGCATGGTCCCCATCTACTTTTTTCCCTCCCAACAGGATACTTTGTATTTAGCATTGGATGGATCCGTCCCACATCATGTCCACAGACCACGTTCGGACACAAAAACGAACATATACCGGAGAGATTTACGGGTAAGCCTTGGAGATGACCTTACATATTACTACCTCTGTCCTGGCTTTTTGGCCTCCTCAGCATTTAGTGTTAAATTTTGATCATAAATAAATTTAACTTTTTTTGAAAAGGAGGATTACCTCCGGCCTCTGCATCGGTTGATGCATGCAGCCATATTTTTAAAAAGCAGAATAGTATCACAAATTCCAAGGAAGCTCAAAAATTGAGCCAAACGTGCAAATAAATCTATAAAAAGCCACAACCGGCAATAAAGCGCCACACCCGACAATAAACAAATAGGCTATGATGCCTACACACCTAGCATATTAGTAACTCGTTGTCCAAACCGGCTGAAGATAACCCGTGCTACCTTCTCCCAGCGGTTGCACCCAGTAACCATAAGCTCCCTGTAGTCCGCCTGAGTGAGTAACGACCATATACGGAACCAGGTTGTAGCTCTGTAGATAAAATATTAAAAATTAGTGAAATTCGTTCCATTAAAAATCATATCATTTCGAGTGTTCCATATAGCCCATAGTAGTGCACATATCCCTATCTGAATATGTTTAGCAGTGTGGATGTCTACTCCATTAAGCCACATCCCAAATAACTTATGTATACTCACTGGAGGTTGAACGTTAAAAGCTATATGAATGGAATGCCATAAGAATTTTGCAAGAGGACATTCGAGAAAGAGGTCTTCAATTGATTCATTTTGATCACAAAAACAACACTTGGGGTTACGAACCCAATTCCTTTTGATTAGATTATCTTTGGTCAAGATGACTCCTTTGTGGACGAACCACATAAAGATCTTGATGCATAGTTAAACTTTAATCTTCCACATGTGCAAAGGCCTCGACAGTGGCCCGAAATCAATTAGGTCTAAATACGTTGATTTCACACAGAATAATCCGTTCGTGGTTAACTTCCACCTAATTGTATCCTCCTGGTCTGAAAGTTGAACATCCATCAACCTACATACCAGGTGTAACCAAGCATTCCAACGGTCCCCTAGAAGTGATCTCCTAAATTGGATATTAATTGGTACTAAATTTAATACCATAGCATCATAATCTTCCTTACGTTGCACAATATTATATAGTGAAGGGTATTGTAAAGCGAGAGGCGTCTCCCTAGCCATGTGTCCTCCCAGAACCTAGTATTTGTACCACTGCCAATTAGAAACTTCACCCACTGGAAGAAAGTTACTTTGTCTTCACTAACCCTTTCCTAAAGGGTGAATCAGTTAGCCTTGCATTCACCTGGGCCAAAGTCTTAGTATGTAGGTATTTATTCCACAAGATTTTTTTACCCACATACCTTCGGTCTTAGTAGATAATCCGTAAAGCCATTTGCTAAGCAGACATCTGTTCTTTACCTCTAAATTCTCGATCCCTAACCCACCCTAGTCTTTTGGTCTACACATAATATCCCATCTAGCCACTCTATATTTCTTCTTAGCTTCATCACTTTGCCAGAAGAAACGAGATCTATAAAAGTCCAACCTTTTCTGTACCCCTACCCGTACTTCAAAGAAGGATAAGAGGAACATAGGTAAGCTCATCAGAACCGAGTTAATCAATACCAACCTTCCTCCGTAAGACATTAGCTTGCCCTTGCAACAACTTAATTTTTTTCAAATCTAGTATGCATTTCCATTCTTTGTTCGTTAACCGTCTGTGATGAATTGGTATCCCTAGATAACTAAAAGGTAAGGATCCCATTTCACAACCAAACAAGTTTTTGTAACTGTCCTGTTCTTCTTTAGCTCTCCCAAAGCAGAACAGTTCACTTTTATTAAAATTGATTTTGAGCCCTGACAATTGCTCAAAAAGGCATAGAATAAGCTTCATATTCCTAGCTTTGGTGAGATCATGCCCCATGAAAATAATAGTATCATACGCGTATTGAAGGATGGAGACGCCCGCTTCGACAAGGTGTGGAACAAGACCTCCTACTTGGCCATTCTCTTTAGCCCGCCTAATAAGTACTGTCAACATATCCTCTATAATGTTAAACAACACAGGAGACATCGAGTCTCCCTGTCTTAGCCCCTTACGTGTCTGAAAAAAATGACCAGTGTCATCATTGACTTTTATCCCGACACTGCCTTTCTGTATGAATGAATCCACTTGGGATCTCCAGGTTTCATTAAACCCCTTCATATGTAAGGCTTGTTGTAAGAATGGCCATTTGACCTTATCATACGCCTTTTCAAAATCCACTTTGAAGACAACTCAATCTAGTTTATTCGAATGGATTTCATGCAAAGTTTCATGTAGGACTACAAGACCCTATAAGATTTGTCGTCCTGGCATGAATGCAGTTTGAGTGGGTTGCACAACCAAATGAGCTACCTGAGTCAACCTATTCGTGTCAACCTTTGTAAAGATTTTAAAGCTAACATTGAGGACACATATCGGTCTAAATTGCTCAATGCGGACGACCTCGGCCTTCTTTGGCAACAACGGTATTGTTCCAAAGTTGAGGTGAAATAAACTTAGGTGGCCCTCAAAATGGTCATGGAACATAGGCATTAGATCACTCTTTATTATATGCCAGCATTTTTGATAAAATTCTGCCGGGAACCCGTCTGGTCCAGGTGTCTTATTATGTTTCATTTGCATTATGGCATCAAACACCTCTTTCTCATTAAAGGGGGCAGACAACACCTCATTCTCTTCTAAGTTGAGTTGCAGTATGTCCCCGATCACATTCTCGTCAAGAGAAACAAAGCTTTCTTCCAGTTCTCCAAACAATTTCTTATAATATTCAAAACTATATAATTTGAGGTTCTCATGACCCACTATTGTACCCTCATCTTGTTCTAGTTGCATAATCTTTTTCTTTCTATTCCTCCCATTCGCAATCATGTGAAAGAATTGAGTATTATCATCCCCGTGAATGATTTTAGAAACTTTTGCTCTAAGTGCCCATTTCATCTCCTCCTCTCTCATGAGGACATGTAACTTCTTCTTGGCCTCATTCTTAATATCTCTTTCCAAAGTATTAAGAAGGGTCAATTCCGCTTTCACATTGATAACCCACAAGTATAGGGGATCAGTTGTAGCCTTTCTCGATAAATAAGAGTGTCAAACCCAACGATGAGCTAAAGGTAGAACAAATATTCCCTCAAGTTCTATCGGCCACCAATACAACTCTACTCACGCTTAATGTTTGCTTCACCTAGAACAAGTATGAAACTAGAAGTACTTTGTAGGTGTTGTTGGATAGGTTTGAAACATAATAAAGAGCGTGTAAATAAAAAGTAGGGGTTGTTTAGATAAAGACACAACTAAATTAGTTTTAGTAGAGAGCTTTTTGTCACGCAAGAAAGTTATTTGTCCCTAGGCAATCGATAACTAGACCGGTAATCACTATTGCAATTTTATATGAGGGAGATGCATAAGCTGACATACTTTCCCTTCTTGGATCATATGCACTTATGATTGGAACTCTAGCAAGCATCCGCAACTACTAAAGATCATTAAGCTAAAACCCTACCATAGCATTAAAGTATCAAGTCCTCTTTATTCCCATACGCAAACAACCTACTTACTCGGGTCTGTGCTTCTGTCACTCACGTCACCCACCATAAGCAAATCATGAACATATTGCTAACCCTACAGTGGGGATCCCTCATGCTTGCGCAACATGGAGAGCACCATAGGACAGCGCCAATAATAAAACATGCAACTCAAACCAATCACGATCATCAATTAACCCATAGGACAAAATGGATGTACTCAAACATCATAGGATAGCCATACATCATTGGGAAATAATATATAGCATTGAGCACCATGTTAAAGTAGAGATTACAGAGGGGAGAAGAGGTGTTACACCGCTGCATAGAGGGGAAGAGAGTTGGTGATTACGGCGGTGAAGTTGTTGGTGTAGATCTCCGTCACAATGATGGCCCTAGCGGCGTTCCGGCGCCATAGGGAGAGAGGGGGAGAGAGCCCCCCTTCTTCTTCTTCTTCTTCCTTGACCTTCCCCCTAGATAGGAGAAGGGTTCACCCTCAGCTCCTTGGCTTCCATGGAGGTGGAGGAGCGAGAGCCCCTCCAAAATTGGATCTCTCTTTGTTTCCTTTTGTTTTTGCGCTCCCTGATTCTGCCCTTTCACCATTTCTTAAAATCCCAGAGATCCGTAAGTCCGATTGGGCTGAAATTTGGTCACGATTTTTATCCGGGTATTGGCTTTCTTGCAGCGAAAGAAGGGCACCAACCGCCTTATGGAGTGGCCATGAGGGCCCAGGGCATGCACTACCCCCTGGGGCGCCCCCTGCCTCATGGACTCCTCGGGCATCGTCTCGTGTTGATTCTTTTTCCCAAAAATCACATATATTCCAAAAAAAATCTCCGTAAGTTTTTATTGCATTTGGACTCCGTTTGATATGGATTTTTCTGCTAAACAAAAAACATGCAACAAACAAGAACTGCCACTAGCCACTGGATCAATATGTTAGTCCCAAAAATAGTATAAAAAGTTGCCAAAAGTATGTAAAAGTTATAGAATATTAGCATGGAGCAATTAAAAATTATAGATACGACAGAGACGTGTCAGCATTCCCAAGCTTAATTCATGCTCGTCCTCGAGTAGGTAAATGATAAAAAGATAATTTTTGATGTGGAATGCTACCTAGCATAATCTTGATCATGTAATATAATCATGGCATGAATATTAAGACACGAGTGATTCAAAGCAATAGTCTATCATTTGACATTAAGACAATAATACTTTAAGCATACTAATAAAGAAATCATGTCTTTTCAAAATAAGATGGCCAAAGAAAGTTATCCCTACAAAATCATATGGTCTGGCTCTGCTCCATCTTTACCACACAAAGTATTTAAATCATGCACAACCCCAGTTTTAGCCAAGCAATTGTTTCATACTTTAGTATACTCAAACTTTTTTCAACTTTCACGCAATACATGAGTGTGAGCCATGGATATAGCACTATATGTGGAATAGAAGGTGGTTGTGAGGAGAAGACAAAAAGGGGAGAAAGTCTCACATCAAGTAGGCAAATTAATGGGCTATGGAGATGCCCATCAATCAATATTGATGCAAGTGAGTAGGGATTGCCATACAACGGATGCACTAGAGCTATAAGTGTATGAAAGCTCAAACTGAAAACTAAGTGGGTGTGCATCCAACTTGCTTGCTCATGAAGACCTCGGGCATTTGAGGAAGCCCATCATCGGAATATACAAGCCAAGTTCTATAATGAAAATTTCCACTAGTATATGAAAGTGATAACTCAAGAGACTCTCTATATGAAGAACATGGTGCTACTCTAAAGCACAAGTGTGGTAGAAGGATAGTAACATTGCCCCTTCTCTCTTTTTCTCTCATTTTTTGTTTTTTTCTATTTTTTGGTGGGCTTCTTTGGCCTCTCTTTTTTATTTGGGCTTCTTTGGCCTCTTTTATTTTTTTAAAGTCCAGAGTCTCATCCCGACTTGTGGGGGAATCATAGTCTCCATCATCCTTTCCTCACAGGGGCAATGCTCTAATAATGATGATCATCACACTTTTATTTACTTACAACTCAATATTACAACTCGATATCTAGAACAATATGACTCTATATGAATGCCTCTGGCAGTGTACCAGGATGTGCGATGATCTAGCATAGCAAAGATATCAAAAAACGGACAAGCCATGAAAATATCATGCTAGCTATCTTACGATCATGCAAAGCAATATGACAATGAATGCTCAAGTCATGTATATGATAATGATGGAAGTTGCATGGCAATATATCTCGGAATGACTATGGAAATGCCATGATAGGTAGGTATGGTGGCTGTTTTGAGGAAGATATAAGGAGGCTTATGTGTGATAGATTGTATTCTATCACGGGGTTTGGATGCACCAGCGAAGTTTGCAGCAACTCTCGAGGTGAGAAAGGGCAATGCACAGTACCGAATAGGCTAGCAATGGTGGAAGGGTGAGAGTGTGTATAATCCATGGACTCAACATTAGTCATAAGAACTCACATACTTATTGCAAAAATTTATTAGCCATTGAAACAAAGTACTACATGCATGCTCCTAGGGGAAGGGTTGGTAGGAGTTAACCATCGCGCGATCCCGACCTCCACACAAAGGATGACAATCAAAAAATAAATCATGCTCCGACTTCATCACATAACGGTTCACCTTACGTGCATGCTACGGGAATCACAAACTTTAACACAAGTATTTCTACCAATCCACAATTACTCACTAGCATGACTCTAATATCACCATCTTTATATTGCAAAACTATTGCAAGGAATCAAACATATCATATTCAGCGATCTACAAGTTTTATGTAGGATTTTATGACTAACCATGTGAATGACCAATTCCTATCATCTCTCTAAATAGATATAAGTGAAGCAAGAGAGTTTAATTCTTTCTACAAAAGATATGCCCATGCTCTAACAAATATAAGTGAAGCAAAAGAGCATTCTACAAATGGTGGTTTTCTATGTGTAGGGAAACAGGCAATCCGAACTTCAAATGATATAAGTGAAGCACATGAAGCATTCTATAAAGCCATACTCAAAAGATATAAGTGAAGGTCAAAGAGCATTCTATAAATCAACCAAGGACCATCTCATACCAACATGGTGCAATTATTAAAAGAAAAATAAAAAGCACACGACGCTCCAAGATTTACGCATATCAAGTGACGAATAAAAATATAGCTCCAAGTAAAGTTACTGATGATCGTTAGAAGAAAGAGGGGATGCCTTCCGGGGCATCCCAAGCTTAGTTGATTGGCAGTCCTTGAATATTACCTTGGGGTGCCACGGGCATCCCCAGGCTTAGGCTCTTGCCACTCCTTATTCCTTCATCCATCGTGATCTCACCCAAAACTTGAAAACTCCAATCACACAAAACTTAACAAAACCCTTGTGAGATCCGTTAGTATAATAAAATAAATCACCACTTGAAGTACTGTTGCAAACTCATTCAAATTTTGTTTTTGCATTTTAGCTAATGTATTATTACTTCTCCATGGCTTATAGCACCGATAAAATAGATGGTTTCATCAAAACGAGCAAAACAATGCATCAAAAACAGAATATGTCTTAAACTGGACAGTCTGTAGAAATCTGAACATCTACCATACTTCTATAACCCCAAAAATTCTGAAACAATTAGAAAAATAAACAATTTGTATAGAAGTACTATGCAAAAAGTTTTAGAACCGTTTGACTTTCCAGTAAAAAAATGTAAAATCACGCACTATAGCCAAAGTTTCTGTTTTTGCACCGCACAAACCCAACAAGCAATCTAATCATCCTAAAGGCAAATCTTGGCACATTATTTTTATAATACAATGGATTTATACAAGGGGATAATTACTTTTGTTGAAAAGTTTCTGTAATTAAGATTCACAAAGTTTCCATGGGCATGAACGAAGTTCAAGGCATGCTCCCACTTCAACAATGCTCGTCTCTCTCACTTTCACTTTTCTTTTTGAAAATTTTTTAGGTTCCCCTCTTTATTTTTTTGTTTTAAACTTTACAAAAGCACTCAATAGAAATAAATGACTCTCTAAAACTTCCGGATTGTCTCTCTGACAGCGCTTTCTTTAAAGGCATAAAGCTAGTCATATAGTGCTCAAGTAATGGATCCACCCGGATCCCAAGGTATATCAAAGCCAATTTTAATTAATAATGATTTTTAAATTAGTAGTGAGCACAAAAGTAACATATATCATGTACTGACGAAGTCTAACTCTATTCCTATGCATCAGCATGTCATAAAAGAACAATTCATGCACACAAAGTAAAGGCCAATGCATAGTATAAACAGTTTCTTGCAATTTTATCGTATTGGAAACATAGAGAGGCGGAGATGTAGTTCCTCCCTCATAATAATTGCAAGTAGGAGCAGCAAGCACATGCATATTATATTTGTCAAAATCATCATGTGCAATAGTAGAACGCAACCCATCAATATAATCATTAATAAGCACAAACTTCTCCTATATAGTGTAGTTGCGAGAATTCAAAAAGATAATAGGACTATCATGCGTGGGTGCAATAGTAACAATTTCATTCTTAGCAGGTTCATCTCCATAAGCATCATTCATATTGGCATCATGGCCACAAGCATAGCAAGCATCAAGTTCATCAAAAAGGGATATTTCAAATGAATTAAAGGGATCATAGCAATTATCATAGCAATCATCTTTCGGTAAGCACGGAGGGAAATTAAACAATGTATGAGTTGAAGAATTACTCTCATTAGAAGGTGGGCACGGGTAGCTAATCCGCTCTTCCTCCTTTTGTTCTTCGCTCTCCTCATCATGTTTTTCATCCAATGAGCCCACAATTTCAACATTTTCTTCTTCCATAGATTCCTGCAACATATTAGTCTCTTCTTGGACAACGCAGACTTTCTCAATAAACGCATCAATATCGGCATTATATTCATAATTCTCATAGCAATATTTAAGTATAGCAAAATTTTCAGGCCTATAAACATCATCATCAAAAGCTTCATACTTTTCAAACAAAGATTCAATTTCATAAGCACCCTTAAAATCAACTAATTCTTCTATTCGTTCCACATCATAGTAATCATAAATACCATTAGCATAAGAAGCCAAGGTTTGGTTATCATTAAATTTACATGAAAAGGGAAGGTGTGGAGCCTTCATCCTAGAGCAACAAGTATAATCATATCTCAAGCATAGTTCCCGAGCATACCAATGCAACATATGTATTTGATCCCATAATAGTTTCCCTTCTTGAGTCAAGTGATAATCCCTAAAGTATTCATGTTGATCCAACGTGTCTCCCATTATATTAATTGAATGGGGTTTTCTCAGGATTATTAAAGTAGTGCATAATATCTTTCACATAATGAGCATCGAGGGTTTTAGGAGGTTCCCCATCTCCATGAGTAGCAAGTACGCCTAATTTTTTTGGTATTTCGTGTTCCATATCCATGACTAAAGATAATGAACAACTTAGAATAGCAAATAAAAACTACTTAGCGATAAAGCAAACAAGCACACACGAGAATATTCCACCCCACACTATTGCTCCCCGGCAACGGCGCCAGAAAAAGGTCTTGATAACCCACAAGCATAGGGGATCAGTTGTAGCCTTTCTCGATAAATAAGATTGTCGAACCCAACGAGGAGCTAAAGGTAGAACAAATATTCCCTCAAGTTCTATCGGCCACCAATACAACTCTACGCACGCTTAACGTTCGCTTCACCTAGAACAAGTCTGAAACTAGAAGTACTTTGTAGGTGTTGTTGGATAGGTTTGCAAGATAATAAAGAACATGTAAATAAAAAGTACGAGCTGTTTAGATAAAGACACAACTAAATTAGTTTTAGTAGAGAGTTTTTTGTCATGCAAGAAAGTTATTTGTCCCTAGGCAATCGATAACTAGACCGGTAATCACTATTGCCATTTTATATGAGGGAGAGGCATAAGCTAACATACTTTATCTTCTTGGATCATATGCACTTATGATTGGAACTCTAGCAAGCATCCGCAACTACTAAAGATCATTAAGGTAAACCCCAACCATAGCATTAAAGTATCAAGTCCTCTTTATTCCCATACGCAAACAACCTACTTACTCGGGTTTGTGCTTCTGTCACTCATGCCACCCACCATAAGCAAATCATGAACATATTGCAAACCCTACAGCGGGGATCTCTCACGCTTGCGCGACACGGAGAGCACCATAGGACAGCACCAATAATAAAACATGCAACTCAAACCAATCACGATCATCAATTAACCCATAGGACAAATGGATGTACTCAAACATCATAGGATAGCCATACATCATTGGGAAATAATATATAGCATTGAGCACCATGTTCAAGTAGAGATTACAGCGGGGAGAAGAGGTGTTACACCTCTGCATATAGTGGGAGAGAGTTGGTGATGACGGTGGTGAAGTTGTTGGTGTAGATCTATGTCACGATGATGGCCCCGGCAGCGTTCCGGCGCCATCGGGAGAGAGGGGGAGAGAGCCCCCCTTCTTCTTCTTCTTCCTTGACCTTCCCCCTACATGGGAGAAGGGTTTCCCCTCTGGTCCTTGGCTTCCATGGCGGCGGAGGGGCGAGAGACCCTCCGAGATTGGATCTCTCTATTTGTTTCCTTCTGTTTCTGCACTCCCTGATTCTGCCCTTTCACCGTTTCTTAAATTGCCGGAGATTTGTAACTCTGACTGGGCTGAAATTTGGACATGATTTTTATCCGGATATTGGCTTTCTTGCGGCGAAAGAAGGGCACCAACCGCCTTACAGAGTGGCCACGAGGTCCCAGGGCGCGCCCCCTGCCTCGTGGACTCCTCGGGTGTCGTCTCGTGTTGATTCTTTTTCCCAAAAATCACATATATTCCAAAAAAAGTCTTCATAAGTTTTTATTGCGTTTGGACTCCGTTTGATATGGATTTTATGCAAAACAAAAAACATGCAACAAACAGGAAAAGGCACTGGGCACTGGATCAATATGTTAGTCCCAAAAATAATATAGAAAGTTGCCAGAAGTATGTAAAAGTTGTAGAATATTGGCATAGAACAATCAAAAATTATAGATACGACGGAGACGTATCACACATCCAGTTCAATAATGATTCGTGTCAGTCTTCCCTTTTCTACTTTATAAATGCCACTTTGATGTTTAGCCCAACCTCTCAAAAACCGGCGCAAATGCCTAATTGTGTTTTGCCATCTCTCCATGCTAGAAGACCCTCCCGCATCTCTAGACCATTCAGCCGCGATGAGCTCTATGAAACCATCCCTCTGAAACCAACCCATTTCAAAAGAGGAAGATTTCTTATTTTCCACATGGGTCGCATCCCCAAAATCGACCAATAGTGGTGCATGATCAGAGATGGCCCTTTTGCAAGGCCTGAACTGTGACCAGTGGATATTTTTGTTCCCACTCGATACTAGTGAACACTCTATCCAATTTCTCATAAGTAGGAATTGGCAGTGAATTGGCCCATGTGAGTTGCCTACCAGTGAGGTCAATCTCCCTCAAATCTAGGCTTTCAATAATCATATTAAACATGAATGATCATCTTCCATTGAAGTTGTCATTATTTTTTTCTTCTTGTCTTCTAATGATATTGAAATCACCTCCACGAAAATGGGCAACCTTTCATCCCCACAGATTCTCACCAGATCTGCGAGGAATTCGTGTTTAAGCTCTGGTTGAGCCGCACCATATACGACCACCAAAGCCCAACGTAAACCGTCAATTTTCGACCTTACACTAAATTTGACAGCAAAATCACCATGGACCACATTCAGGACTTCTAAAGACTCACACTTCACCCCAAGTAGTATCCCTTCGGATCTCCCCCTTGGTGGTAGACAGTGCCAATCAAAATCACCCCCACCCCCTGATATGGTGTTAAGAAACTGTGGAGTAAAATTATCTCTACCCATCTCTAATAAGGCCATAAAATCTAATTTATACTCTACTGATGCGTCGCTAAGGGAATCTCCTTTTAGCCAAGTCCGCTAGACCTCTGCTATTCTAAAATATCCCTTTCATATTTCATCATGGAATTTTTTTTCTTTTGTTTAACTCTCGCACTCCGACGTACCGCCGATGTATTCATCTTCCAATTCTTTTTTGGTTTATCCTTCAACTCCTCAACAAGTTGCACATCGGTGTCAGGAGTGGCATCTGCCTGCAAAGGGGCCATATACCCCTCTGGAGCCATATCCTCCTCCTCGGCCTCTAAGCCCTATGTGGGGACTAAATCCTCATAGAGACTCTGAAGCCCATCTACTTCAAGATCATTAATCTCTGCCTCATTCATAGGCTTTACTGTTGCTAGATGCTGAATTAAATCTACAGCTCTATCCGTCTCTAGGTCGAGTAAATCATTAATTGATTTTGTGATTTCTATGCCATTCCTACCCAGTGAAACCCCTAAGTTGTTTGCTTTATCAATAATATCATGCTCCGAAAAGTGAAGAATTGAACAACTCGTACTAACTGACATTCCTGTCTGGACTTCGATATCTCGAAGCTTGGCAACCCTCATGGCGCACCCCATCAGCATGTCATCCGCGTCTGGCTGCTCCTGTATCCGGTGACTAAAACATGTGCCACCAGACAAAGGATCCGGAATACCTCTCAATGCATGTCATCAAAAGTTATACCATTGAAAAGTACTCCCTCCGTGAATTAGTATAAAGTTGAGTCACTTATTTTGGGACAGGGCGTACATTCAAATACGAACCCAATGATATAATTTTGACATGCATTAACATTTTATTAGTTAAATCTATTATCAAAATTTAACACAAAATACGAAGGGAACTAATAAATCAGGAGGGGTAGTATGATGTATCTAAAAAAGGAAACAAACTTAAAGGCAGTGGCGGAGCTTAGTGGAGAGCAACCTGGGCCATTGCCCCCCCCAGCCCATGAGAAAACTAGCATATATCCCCTAGTATTCAGCCCATATGCCCAGTTAAAATCAGCCTAAACTCATATTTCTTGCCCCTTCAGCCCATTTGCCCCTCCATAAAATCAGCCCAAGCTCCGCCACTGCTTAAAGGCATCCCATTCGGCCACTCCACTGGTGTCTAGTGACCGGAATTGGGTAGAGTGCATGTCGAATAGAGTACCGCCGATGATTGAGTTCACGAGGTTTATAAAGTTTGCGTTGCCCAAAGAAACTAATGCGGTAACAGCGAAAAGCATCTCTGTGAAACGCATCAGAAGAACGTGCCCCCACGTATATCAAGACCCAGTACACGAGCTCGCAGTGTTAATTATTCAAGCTCGATACCTATTGTTTGATACGTAGTATGGGATTGCCCTTTGTCGAAAAACCTACTGTTTGATAGTCTCTGTCACTCTTCTGTTCTCGACTTCTCGGATGAGCGAGCACTCTCCAAACACTGTGTGGCTACTGGCTAGACTCCTCTACTGTTGGTCCGATGTGGGAACGGGATGATGATATATCAAATGGTCATGGGCTGACAGTAACATCAATTGCTTTTCTGTCACGGTGAGCGTCGCTCCAATGCACTCCTGCCAAACACTCGAGTCACCTGACGCAACTGTTATTGGGGGACAGCCTAAGCATGGCACAAATGGAATATGTTTAGTCTTGTCCGAGTGATTATCAAGCGAGTGGGCTGCTCCGTATTGATGGGTCAATTAATATAGGCCGATTGCTTAACCAGCATCTCCCTCTTTGTTATTGTCCTGCAGTGGGTAGTTGATTCCCTGCATCTACGGATGATGGATCTACAAAAAACAGTTTCTCACCCACCAGCAAATAGATCTATGTCTGAATTTCCGTCCCCTTTGCCGCAATTCTTGTACAAGGCACCGTAGACTACCCGATTTAAATACATCTCGAATAGATTTCTTCATACTGTGCGCGCTTCTTGGGTTTGCCTCTCGCTTGGCAGAAACTCATATGACCGGAGATTTGTTGCCAAATACCTGAAGAACACTGTTTCGCATCAACAGCAACTGTTGAGTATTCATGCTAAAGGAGGTTGCATTGTTGCTGTAGAAAAGGAAAAGGTAAAGGCTGGGCAAAAAAAGAAGAAGAAGAAACTGAACAAAGCAAGTTTTTTATTTTACTTTTTTAGGGCCTGAACAAAGGAAGTGACCAACTAACTCCAAAAGAGGCTAGAGCATTTTCTGTTGTATTGGCACAAGGGCGGTGAAAGACATGAAAAGATGAAGAACTGTATTGTAAGAGCATCTTCAGCTGCGCCCCCAACAAGACCGTCCAAGCGATTTTTCGGCCGTTGGTGTCAAAAAATCGGTCCAGTCGCGTCCCCAACAAGACCGTCCAAGCGATTTTTCGGCCGTCGGCGCCAAAAAATCGGCCCAGTCGCACCCCCGAGGCCCAGTTTTCGCCGGCTCGGACCGAAATTGGCGCCGGCGGACCCAACCCGAACCCGGCGCGCTCGGGGGCGCCGGGCGAATCTTTTTTGGCGCTAAAGAGCCGCGGGCCAGCCGCGTCACCGACACCGCCCGCCTCGTCTTTTCCCGACGCCTCGGTTTCCCGCGGGGAATCAATGGCAAGGCTGCCGCCGGTCAGCTTTGCCATTGATTCCTCATGGGCGGCGCGTCATGGGACGGCGCGCCAACGCCTCCCCTTCCTCGGACGCGTATACACGGGCGCGGCCCGGCTATATATGGCCTCGCTCGCCTCTGGTGAGCGCCACCTCTCCCGAGCGCCGCCGCCGAGCTCTCTCCCAGCCCTCCCTTTCCCGAGCCGGCGCCCAGCCCCCTCCGTCTCCATCCCCTTTCCCGATGGCCGAACGCTTCCCCGGCAACGAGGCGGCCGCCAACGGCTTCGGCCGGCGCTCGCTCCGCGAACAGGAGCGTGTTCCAGGCGAACATCCCGGCACCGCCAGACATGCGCGTCGGGCCGACGGGCTGGAGGCTCAGCAACGGGGGAGTGCCCATTCCCCCGTTGCCCGACGCCGTGGCCAAACCCTCGTACTTCGCCGACGAGGTCGAGATCGTGCGCGCATCCCTCACCGACGCCCAGCTCTCCCTCCCCCAGCAGCAGCGGCGGCGGCGGCGGCTTGGGCGGCGTGCTTCGAGCGTCGTCAGCAGCGGCGGCTCGCGTCCACCAACAGCGAGGGGCGCCACCTGTGGTGGGGTGCGCTCGGCCGCACCCTTGAGGGCGTGCTGACGCACCTCGAGGGCGGCAACAACCCGCCGTTGGCGTACCCCCCGGCGAGGGCGGCCGCCCCGGCGCACCGCCGACGCGACGGGCAATGGGCGCCAAGGAGGTTTGGCGCCTCCTCCTCCTTTTCCTCCTCGCGCTCCTCCAACCACTTCTCCGGCACTCCAACGCTGCTCGGCGTCAAGGCCGAGCCAGCGGCGGAAACGCCGCTCGGCCGGCGCACTCGCAACGCCGGCATCGTCATCAACGAGGGCGGCCGGCGTGCCTCCTTGTCGGCTCCTCCTCCGCGCTTCGTCAAGCCAAAGACGGAGCTGGGGCTGGCGCTGGTGAAGACGGAGCCGGGGCTGGCGCCGGTGAAGAAGGAGCCGGGGCTGGCGGCGGTGAAGAAGGAACACGGCGAGGAGGTCGAGTTCGACGACGACGCGGCCCTCGAATGGGCACGCCAGGACTCCCTGAAAATGGCGAGGGAGCGCCAGTGCGCCGCCATGCGGCGCTTCGCGCAGCGCCGCCGAGGCCGCGACGAAGCAGGGGTCGTCATCATCGACGACAGCGACGACGACGACGCGCCGCCACCGCCACTAGCCCGCCATGGCGACGCCGGGGAGGGATCCAGCAGGGGCGCCCGCGTCAAAGAGGAGAAGGCCGACGACGCCAACTACTCGGCCTTCAACAAGTTTTTTTATTAGTTTACTATGCATGTAATGAAAATCCGCGAACATGTCTAATATATGCCGAAATTTGTAGTTTTGAAAGCCGAACGTCACCAAACTTCGGCTAATTTACTATATTTTTAAAAAAAATTGAACGCGCCTAGGGGCGGCGCTGGGGGCGGCGGCTGGGACCAACTCGCCCCAGGCCCATTTTTTGCGCCGGGTCATCCCCAGGCGGCGATTTTAGGCGCCCCCTTGAGGGCCAACTGCTGGAGATGCTCTAAGCCCCCTTTCAGATCATTTCCTCATCACATGCCACCTTTCCTGTTCTTCACCAGGAATAAAATACCCAACTGCTAATCAATAGCGATGAATATTTCGAAAATCAAGCACTACGGAGATCTTTAAACAAGTGTGACAGCAGTACGCACGTAAGCTAACTCCACCGCGAGCAATTTAATTTCATGCCGCGGTGCTCCATGCCAGAAGTATAGTCTACATGCCAGCATGTGAATACGAAGACACTGATAGGCAACGGTTGGATGAGCAACAATAAACACTTCAATGGAAATTAGAGTGGTTCAGTCACAAGAATTTCTCTATCTTCCGACACACGCCAATAGCCACTTCAACCAAGCACTGCTTGTGTACTGCTTGTGTTATGTTCTAGCGAGAAATATATAAGAAAACACAGTAGCGTACACATATATGAAATATTTTCTGAAAAACTGTGAAACTTTTATTAAAAAAATGCGAACAATTTTAAAATGCCAAATAGTTTTTGAATTTGTTAACAAAATTTGAGAAATTTTATTTTGAAAGTGAACAAAATTTCGAAACACAAACAATTTCCGAACATCTTTCGAAACATGAACTATTTTTAAAATTTGTGGTTTTCTTTTTTGGGGGGTTTTGTTTGTCCCTCTTTCCTTTTCCTTTTTATATTTTATTTTGAGATTAATTATATTTAAAAAAATCATGAACTATTTTTAAATCGTGAACCTTTTCTTAAATCCATGAACTTTTCAAATTCGGAAATATTATTTTAATATTGTGAACATTGTTTTCAAATTTGTGAACGTTTTTACACATCCAAGACTATTTTCAACTTTATGAATGTTTTCCAATGCATGTTTTTTTTCAAATTCGTGAACATCTGTTTCTAAAATTTATGATTTTTTTCAAATCCATGAATGCTTGGGCAGGCCAACAGGCACACGACAACAGAGATGCCATTGCCTAGTTGGTCTAAAGGCTAAGATTTTTTTTTCTATAGGTGAATGACCCCAACTTCTTGCAACAGCCTGACACAGATATATGAAACATCCATGCCAGGTTTGAACAACTTCCGACATTGTTCGCACGTTGTGACACGTCTGCCCATTTATCAGCCCTTTTCACCGAGAAAACTCTAGAAAATGCAAAACTTGTTAAAAATACAAACAACTTGGCACGATGCTTTGAATTTATCATAGAAGCTAGTGGGAAAAAAATTGGAATGCATCTAAAGTAAAAATAGTAGGAAGGCTCGAGCTTGCCCATTTTTGAATTTAGTATTGCTCACATTAAGGCTTATCCTTGACAAATTACCAAACTTAGATGTTTAAGTTGGACAAATAGCACAATGGGTATCATCATTTAGCCTACAATTTTGCATCTTCTCCTGCAATTTCAGTGTGCGAGTAGTTTCATCTCCAAATTATTCTACAAACTATTTAGGGACCGGAGATATTATTCAGCTCTTAAAGCAGGTGAATAGAACTTTCAACAAACCTTTCTTTGTTGATGTTGTTATTCTTGCATGCTGGCACATTTCGTAACAACGAAATGGTTTCATTGTCAACTCTTAAGGACTAAGGTTTCTTAAGTAGTTATCATCTAAATATTAGTTGGTAATAAACTTTTGTGAATGGCGAAGTTATGAAGATACATGCCCCCTGTTGTCATCATTTAATTATTTTGAAGTAGTCATCATCTAAATATTTGTTTTTAAATTTTATTCACCATTTTAAACACAAATC